>NC_058510.1:4592930-4895951 GCF_020382885.2 Scatophagus argus
ATTTCTGCAAAAGGAAGATCTACGAAATATTGATGTCATTTTTCTGTTGGGGTGCCCAAATTTATGCACCTGCCTAATGTTGTTTAAGTAATTATTGCACACTTTCTGTTAATCCTATAAACTTCATTTCACTTCTGAAACATCACTGTGTTTGTCTGCTATATGATATATTTAACTGAAATTGCTGATCCGAACAACCAATGATTTATAAAGGAAAATCCTGAAAATGATCAGGGGTGCCCAAACTTTTTCATACCACTGTAAGCAATTGCCAAACATGGCAAGAGGCAAAGAAGCCAGCCAGGAAAGGTCATTGATCAAGTTTCATTTATAACGAAGGGGACAAGATGGAGGACAGGAGGGAGATAGAAAAAGAGGAGAAAAAGTGGAGGGAAAGAAAAAAAAGAAGGCAATAATGGCAACTCTTTCTCCCATCTGCATCTGGCTTTGAGAGCCAAGCAGTAAAAATGAAAAACGCTGCACTGAAGCTCTAACAGCATGATATGTGGGCCTCATTCAGAAGTCTCATAAGTATATATTTTGCCTCCACTTCTCTTAGCCAACTTCTATTTGGACTAGTGGTGGAAAGGAAAACAGTCTACTTCTTCTGGGCTGTGCCATATATGATGATACTATTCAGGGAGATAATAGGTGGGTAATAGGCAGTCCAGAACCCTTTTGTGCCCAGATAAATAAATAAGGAGGTGGAGGTAGAGATACGTCTGCAGAAAATGACACCACAGAAGAGTAGGTGAGATGGCTGCCATTTTCCTCACACTTGTTTATTTATGCCAAATAGCCCCTGAGTGTCTGCCAGACCTTGACAAAATAAGATAAGAGTTCTTTTCTGCACATCCGTCAGCCTGTCACATGAGATAGGCTGACAGGTCAGCCGAGGAGAGGAGCACTGTACATTATACAGTATGCAGCTCTGTTTTTTTCTCCTCTTTTATGCTCTCTCCTGGTCTCACTTTCCATCCATCCATCTATCTTTATTTCTTTTGGCATCTTTTTCACACACTGAGCATAACTCGCTTTGTGTCACCTCTCCTTGTTTCTTTTTGCTTCTGCATGTCTGCTTTATCTTTTTCTCTGTCTCTCTCTATACATCCTCGTCTGTCTTCTCCTTCTCCTCCTCCTCCCGCTTTCCCGTACCCTCCTGCCTCTCTTCCCTGGGGTACCAAGGTTAAAAACACAGGGAGGATTTAGATTCTGTTAGGGCCCCGTGATGAATGAGGGTGTCACCTCCACCGCACTTCCTGCCTCTCTCCATCTAGCGCAGTAATCATCTCCAGACATTAATATTTAACATCATCACGCATCACAGACCAGCCCATGATCAGCCAATAATATAAAGGAGAAGAAAGTCCATCTCGGCGTCTTGCTGCCGCCTACAGCGAGAGCAACACATGGCATGAATGGGGTGGAGGCAAACGATCTGAGTGTTTGTTGTGTGAGCTGTTGATGGTGGCCAAACACAGTAAATATTTAATGAGGCTTGTCTGGTAAGCGTTTTTTTTTTCCTGTACTCTCTTAGGATTAGCGTTGATGCAGAGGGCTAAGGAGATAATTACTGGGTTTAAAGCTGAACCTCATTCAGAGTCTCTGAAGGCATCCACATCAAGTGCAGTTAAAGTATACACAGCGAGGTGGTCAGTGTGTGCATAACAAAGATGAGACTGAACAAACACGAAAAGCTCTGTGGCATGTTGAGAGGACTAACAACCATGCACTGGAACTTTACAGACATATTTTCAAAGCAGATCGAGGGTTTTCACTTTTTTTTTTAGCTTCTTTTTTGTTGTGAAGTTCAGGATACTTTGACACAATCTGAGAAGGAAAAATAACTTGCTGGTGGAGCTGCTCAGCCTGTGAGATGGGATGACAAACAGATATTATTTGATTTTAAGAGGTCACAAGCGAAAAAGGTTGGTATCAACTGACCTCACAGTCTGTGGTGCAGCTTTAGAAATTCGGTGGTAAATTTTTTACCCTGCAGATGTTTATTATTGTTTATTAATGTTTATTTGAAAAATGTCTGAAGTATGTACAGAGGGACAATAACAAAGATCTGAGTATTTGCAGTACATATGCGAGACTTGCCTGACTTTTATTTTGAAAATCCAATTAAAGAAAAATCAACAACAAAAGTGATAATATTAATAATGCTAGCAATGTTAATAAACTGGGAAGGTGAGAACATGACATATTGCCATGAAGATATAGTGGTTTCCAGAATCATCCACCTGGAGGTCTATGATATGAAAAAAAGAGACCTCTGCTGTTGACTACGACATCCAATAACAAAAGTCGAAGGGCAATGGACAGTTTATTGCATTTTCCTCCAAAAAAAACGACAGCCCTGTTATATTGGCTACGCACCTGAATACAAAATCTGGTACAATAACAAAAACAAAAACAGTCCCCCTGCTTTGAGAGTGGAAATTTTATAACGTTTTGAATAATGCATTAAAAATGGACCTGAGGACGTGAAATAAACATCCGTATATCTCTGCCCACAAAACCCCCCTAAATCCAACACACACATACACCCACGAGCGAATGACATTCACTGAGCCAGAGCAGCGAATAGGTCACTTCAGGCATACATTACATGTTGGCCATGAAAATGTCCCTCTGAATAAAATAACCGCATTTCTGATTAAACTTTGATTCACTGTTGAAACATTGAGGCAAAAGGAAGATAATCAAAATGAACCATTTAAATGTTTCATCTCACTCTTTCCAGTTGATGTGGCGAACTCATAAAACAAAGTCATAAACCTACAAGAAACCACAAAAAAAAACAGGAAATGTTCCCCGCCTCACTCACATCTCAATTTCAGAGAAATTAACCGAAAGTGAAAACACGGTGGAAAGCAGTCGAATGTGACAAGTGGCATGTGGAACACAAAATTGGATTCAATTAGTCCGCTGATTTCGACTCATAGCCGCGCCCCCCCAGGCGAGAGCAGTGATATGCATTATGGGCAAATGGAAAGCAGCGATTTTATGCTGTGCAACACCTTTAACAGGCAGCTGCTCAGAGACGGGCAGCACTGTAATGTGTTTTTGGCTGGAGCTCAGGAGAGCCGGGCCGGAGGACGCCTGATAGCATCTTTACTTCTCCACACAAACAAGCTGCCTGGTTGGTCAACATGGAAGTGGTGGTCCAGCTGTGTGTGTACGCAAGACTGTGTGTATGCATGTGTCAATTCGACTACAGGGTGAAAGTTTGACTTCAGGCTTGCACTTTGAAACTGATTTGCGTGTGTGTGAGAGAGTGACGCGTGTGCATGTTTATAAGTTTATGCATGGCTGAGTTATGGATTTAGGCTGCTCCTATCTCACTCTGTCTCCAGCTGCAGACCTTTTCTGCTTATTTTTTAGGTGTTATAGGCTGAGAGGATGCAAGTTGAGGAGGAAGAAGAGCCAAAAAGAAAAAGAGAGTGAGACAGAGAGACAGAGAGAGAGTGTGTGTGTGTGTGTGTGTGTGTGTGTGTGTGTGCCAGGACAGTGTTGTATGAGTGCTGGGGCAGTACAACCCTTCAGCCTCTCTCCTTATTTTTATAGAAGAATGTATGAATGTGAAGTGGAGAGTGAAAAACCGTGTGTGTCTTTACTTGTGTGCTGTGTGTGTTTGGGGGGAAAGAGTGTGTACATGTGTGTGTGTGTAGGTACAAAAGGCTCATTGTGGTGTCTGGCCAGCTGTGGGAGGTGAATAATAAGGAGTCGTGCCTCTCCAGCCTCCTACCATCATTACACTCATTATACTTCTTAGTGGACTGGGAGAGCTGCGAGTGTGTATGAGAGAGACCGGGAGAGGAAAGTGTGTGTGTTGCAAGGATGCCTACATATACACAGTAGCACCCTGACATTTAAGTGAACGGTCCAGATGTGAGATGTGAGTGACTAATCCTCTCCAGTGCCTACATCTCTATCTACTGTGGCTGAGTCCACGGAGACGGAGTCCTAATGTCCCTCAAGTCTCTGTGACACATCAGTTCAATTAGCAGCGCCGACCACAACACACTTTGTCAAACCCTGACTTCTCTCTCTCTCACTCCGTCTCCTCACCAGTCCGACTCCATAATGAAGCCTGCTGTCAGCCAGGAGCGGCTCTCTTGGCTACACACCAGTGTGCAAACACACACACACATACTCGCAGCAAATAAGACTGAACAATACAAAAAAAAATGCACGAGTGTGTTCACACATCGGTCTGCCTACACAAACACTGGGTCCTTAACTTTCATTCCACCGCCTGGCAGCACTGTTGAATTTATCGCAGGTAAATAGAAGAGCTCTCAGTGTCATTACGCAGCTCTGCACATCATCAGCTCTGCACATCATCAGTTCTGCGTGGCCCATATTTGACTTATTTAACACTGAGACGGAGAGTCAAGATTCAACAGAGAAGAACGTCCTTTTTGATCCGCGCCTGTGAGACATACTTGATGCATTTTATAGGACAAATTAGGAAATACCACGCATGTGAACGCTGCAAATCACTGAAGCACGCCTTTTTTCATCTAATAGTAGCAATTACAGTAATACATATTAAGCAGATATATATTTTTCATAATGTATGTTTTGATTGGAAGTGGATCTTTTTAAACATTTACTAGTGACTACGTGACTTAACTGCTATCAGATATGCACAACATTAGGGAAGACGTACATGTGACGTTAAATTAACATCTCAACTTAGAAACAAATCCAGTGGTGGAAGAAATATTTAAATTCTTTACGTAAAAGCAGCAATTACACTTAGATACATTACAAGTAAAAGCCCTGCATGCAAAATCTCGCTGAGCAGAAATACGTACTTAAAGTATGAAAAGTAAAAGTACTCATTCTGCAGTAAAATGTTCCCTGTCAATTTTTTAATCTTATACATGATGTTTTTGAATCAGAATACTACTGCACCATGAATGTTTGTTATACATTTCATTGCCGCGCACTAGTTTTCATTTGTACTACGTTTAACTTGTCTGATCATGATCGATCATGATCAATCATTCTTCCCTAACCCGCTCGTCACTCAGCCTTGACGAACTGCATGTGGGTTTCAACACTTTGTGCAAACTGCGCCAAAAGACTTGAAGTAATGTTGTATTAATTATTAATTATAATGTTGTATAGCCTCTTTTCAGAATACCTAACCTTTAATGAATAATTGATTCAAAATTTTGTGATTTAGAAAAAAAAATTAAATAAAATTCCTTCCAGTTTTATCCAAGGTTGGTTGATTTATGCCAGATTCTCTTTTCTAGCAGAGTTTTTGAGCTGCTGCGCAGGACAAGACAGGGTTAGTACATCAGTACATCAGTGCGGAGCCACCAGAGCCTCACTTGTTTATTTCCAGCACAGATTTTGCCTGCTCCTCCGGGGACTCAAACCCGTAATGCAAATACAGCGAAACGAGAAAGAGAGGGAGAGAAAGAGAGGGAGACGGAGCAGTGCTGCATGGACCGGGGCTCAGACTGATGAAGTTGCAGTCATGTGGCCTTTTGCATCAGCAAAATGAGGCACCGAGCACCTCAGGACTAAATACTTCCATGATGATAAGACTGCTGAGGCTTAAGGCAATGACACACAGGGCAACATGAGGGCATGTTTGATGGAAATTATGCACCTTGAAACTTTGTTCTATTAACCATGCGTGTGGCAACATTTAGTTTTTAGCAGGGTTGCAAAGTCAGTAGAGTCAGTGTTGTTTAAACTGAGGTGTCCTTGACCTGCTGAATCCCTACTAGCTTCACTTGAGCTGTTCTGAATCTGACTCTGTGCTATGAGCTCCCTGTGGAGAGGTTATAAGCGTAGAAAATTTTTCTTCTGGGATCAATAGAGAATCACAAAAACGTAACAACTGAATAGATTTTTTGCTCAGTGATTCGCTTTATGGCCTGCTGAGAGTGTAGACTGGAATCACCAGATTCAGTGCATGCTTGTGTACTTACTTAAAATAAGTTCCAAAAAGTTCGTTATTTCTCGCAAAGTTTCTCGCATGACATCTCTGTTGAACACCAAGCAGATGTTGGCTCACCACTGTCCGTTAATGTCTGGCAGACGCCTGCAGCTGACCGCAGGTGGCTGCGGCGATACCAATCCAGACAGGTAAACATGAACACACACGGCTACATGCGCACACCAACGTCTAAGACATACACAGTGTTCATCACTTCAGGTCTCAGTAGGGTGTCTGGTCTAAAAAAGTAGCTGCGATGACAGAAATTGCAACGTGTGTGTGTGATTATGTGTGTGTGGTCTCCTTCTGTTTAATTAAACATGGATCTGTCCGGGGGAAGAGAACACAGACAGATGGCACATAAAAAACAAACTCCATCACATTTTTCACTTTTTCTTGTCGGGGGTGGGGACAGGTGCAGAGGAGGGGGAGTCCTTGATGAAATGAAAAGAACGCATGCCCATCATTCTTGATCTTCAAGTGCTGCATATAAATTTGTACAGTTTTGCTGGAAAGATAGCTGCCGTTTCCAAGCTCTGTTTCCTGTCTTTCACACTTGAACTTTACCTCAAGTGAATTCAAGCAATTGTTATACAGTAACAGCTGTGTTATTAAGCACCTTATTGGAGCTGTAAATGAAAGGTAGCATATGCTTCTTTGATCTGAGTAAATATGCAGCCATAATACAAGTTAGCCAAGCTGTCCAAATAAAGTCCTCTCCAGGAAAGAGAAGGTGTCTGTGAAATCTGCATGTAATTACGACTGGTGGCTGAAGTGGCCCCAATTAGTCTGCGTCGGCATGTTTGAAGACAAGCAGTCAATGAGAAAACAAAACAAAAAGGGACAACAAGTTAAAGTCCAAGAGCAGCGATGAAAAGAAATGTCATAGGGGAGAAAGGGAGCGAGTGGGTGAAACAGACAGAGAAGACTACTGACTTTATACAAGGTGCTCTTTTGACCTTTCCCACTGACCCAGCTTTGCTCTCTTCTGTATGTCACTTCCTTGTCTGTAATGACTATGAAACGGTCCCCTCAGCTGACACCAATAGAAACTCCCTCTAACATCTCCCGCTCGGTGAGCCTGCGCTCTTCACCAAACATCAAAAATAACCACCACTACAGACAGTCAAAGCGAGGCTTTCCCCTTTTGGAAACAGCAGTGACGAGCTACTCAGATTCCCTCATGCCCGTCATCTCTTTGCTTTTCTGATCCGAGTTCCTACAGGAATGCCGCTGCATTCCCAGGATGCTTTAGTGAAGATAATGGTCCCTGAGCAGTGACAGAAATGTGACAGCTGCCATCTGATGGGGTGCATGTGTGACAGAGAAAGTAGGCACACGTGGCAGCAGATGATATTGTGTGAGTGCTAAATTGTGACTTAATGCAAGGTCAGTCTTTTCATTTGGTTGTTCTGCAGCTACTAATGTGTCAGGCAATTATCAGATATTATATATGCTCTTGAGGTTGCAAGGCCCCGTGTGGGATGTTTCATAACGCTGTCGGTGTATCATTGAGCTTTACAACGGGCCATTACACAACCTGCGGGATGTGCTTTTTCAGCTAAATGTTATTTGGGTCGTTGAATGCTTTTTTTTTTTTAGTGTTTGTCAGATATTTTTTTTAAAATCAAATTTTATCCCTTTAATTTTACACAGCAATAAATTCCATGCATATATCGTGAAAACGTGTGTTTTAAATGTATAAACGCAAACACAGTGTCAAGGATGTGGCGTGCATGCGATTGGAATCTTAATTCCCTAAACCTAAACCATAAACTCAAATTTTCCCTCATGATGATGAAGAAAACCCACAAACAAAAGACACATTTAATGGCTCCCATGCATCCGCAAGACCCTGACCCACATTCTTAAATCCTTTTCCAAGAGGGACCCAAGAAGCCACAGCCATCATGTTCATCCTATCTTATTTTTCCCAGGACTGTGGATGACAGTGAGAGCCTGTGTGTGTGTGTGTGTTTGTTTGAAAATAGCAGCATAACACAAGCATCACGTAATTCTGTCAACCAGAAGAACGCTCATATTTCAACACTTCCTTGCATCATCCATGCTTTGGAGAAAGCTTTGCGGCAGAAAATAAGCCTATTCATATGTGGAGTGATTACTGTGTGTGTGTGTGTGTGTGTTTGTGTGTGTGGCATTAAATAGGTCTTGGTAATAAATCTGATGGCTGCTGCCACTGTGCAAACATAACCAGGGGATTTGGTCGTGTTAGATGTTCCAGTTTCATCATAACCACTGAATGTTCATCGGATCTCAGGGTGACTAGACAATGAACAGATGAACGGATACAAAGACGATGCACAGGAGAGGCTATTGTTTGTGTGACATACCTGACCACACCCGGGACAGTCGTTGCCGTTCTCACAGGTTCTGCGCCGTGACTGGATGCCTCCGCCACAAGGCACAGTGCAGCGTTCCCAGGCTGACCAGGCTGACCAGTAGACGTGCGGCGGGCAGGGCAGGTGTTCATTGCAGTACCTGAGATGGAAGAGCAAAGACAGCTCTTAATTCATCATTTCAAAGCCTTATATAGACATTAAATAGATGGTTTGTGTTAAAAGTCAAGGGCAATTCAGAGCAATGGGCGTTTGCCTCTCCTGAACAAATGGCCTTTTAATCCTTTTATCATGGTTTCAGAAGAATTAACCGTCAGGGCGATAGCATGTCACCCTTTGTCTGTTTGCTTTTGGTGGTGGGCTGCGAGCACTCTGTGAGTTTATTGGAGCTTTTTGGCTGAAAACAGCTACCGTTTCCTCAAAATCAAATCAAACCTGAAATAAAACTTACTGTATAATGGGCACGACTGGATTATGTTTGACCGTGTTTCGAGTTATCTGTGGAAAACGGAATAACTACTTCATCTGACTGAGCGCTAAAATTATATGTAAAGGGCACAGAAGACGTCTCCGCACTTGTGAAACTTTGCCACTGAACTGAAATAGCTACAAAGAGCTCACACCACAAGACAGTGGTGTCTGAAAAGGCGTGTTAACTTGATTTAAAACAAACCCCAACAGATGTCCTTGATGTGGCCACGGAGGGCACAGAGAACAAGGTGAACACTGCGAACCAGAACATCTGATTGACCTGAGACTCTGTAGACAGGTCCCTGGTATAATGGAGTGCGTGTCTTAGCGGAAGGTGCTGCATAAAACTACATCTAAGAACATTCCATCTCTTCACCTTAATGAACGTGCATATGCATTTTGCATAATTCATTGACACAGCCTATTAAAAAAAGCCACAGTGATGCATGCATCATCTCTAATTACATCGTTTTACAAGACAGGATTACTGCGATGTCTAAAATACTTAATTACTCAGTGCCCATTATACAATAAGCCAAACGATTGCCAGGCTTATTAGAGCCACATAATTTATTTTATAACTCCTATAAAATTGCTTTTATTGCTATTTTGTTGTGTTTTGGCACATGACTACCTTTTGAGGAAAACTAAGTCTTCTTGTGCTAAAACAGCTTTAACTTTATACCCTTCCTCCAGAGGCTCAGCCAGCGTATTTCCATTGTGCTAGTCTCAAAAACTCTCCTATTGTTCATGGCGAATCAAAAGCCACATTCTGTATACCCTGGTTGTAAGAATCCTTTGAGCAGAGTGTTCTTTTCCACTTTTACTAATCTGCACGCTTGTAGCGGGATGATACAGCGGGGAAAAGGAGTATGTGGAGAAGTGAGGAAGAGTGTGGATTACAATCTCGCACAAGACTGAGAGAGAGAGAGAGACAGACGCACACACATGCTCTCTCTCACACACCCACACACACGCACGCATTTACAATTCATGCACAAGGGCTTGTACACAGACGCCAAATACCTCTGCTGCACCACGGCACAATGAAAAGCTGCTGCGATCAATAGGAAGCAGATTCAGAGCTTCAGAATCGTCATCATACACACTTTGATCGTTTCAGACAAATCAGAGGCTTTAGCTTCTTATCCTTTTCTTTTAAAAAAAAACACACAGGGCTGATCGGACTAAAACGCTGCTAATTACTCGCTATAGGCTGAGTAAGCAGTGTGGACAATGTCAGTATGCTGAGGGAAATGCCAACAGAAGGTTCATAAATGCAGGCATTAACCAGCCAGATTTAAGCTCACAGCGCTGCCGTGCACGGTCGGTTTCGGAACATTTGCTTTATCTTTAAAAGCTGTGGCTGATGCAAACAATCAAGGCCAAACTTATAGGGAGGCCGCTGGCTAAGACACACACAGGAACGAGCTGAAAGAAGAAGTTTAGCTTGGACTTTGGACTCTTTTTTTGTTAGCTTTGTAAATATGCATGCGCATGTACATATGAGCTCACACCATATGCACGCATGTTTGAACATAAGTCTGGAGCATTAAAGCAAACACGGCACTGAAGGCAACACGGGAAGAACAAAGTGAGGCTTACTCCAGACGCCTAACACCTCTGAAAGGAGGCCTGTGCCCCATAAAATAAAACTCTTTCACGGCATTAAAAGAATAGTTCTGTGAGCAAATAGTTGATAAAGTGCCAGTCCTTTTCATGCTACGCGGATTAAAGCTTTCACAAAAGACTTTACCTATTTCACAGATGAGTAACTATAAACAACAGATATGCTGAAAGTTTTTGAACACCGTTACACGAGTCAAACATCCAGTGAGAAGTTTTACCCAGTTTTTGCAAGTGGTACACTTGCCTGATACACTTGGATAGGCTCATATTGAACACACACACAAACATTTTCAAGCATCCCTTTCCTATCTTTCTCTCCCCCAGGCAGATTCAAACTGACACCATATAATTCATCTTTTTACACATTCTCTCTATCTATCTCTGTCCTACTGCTCATCTGTCTGCCTGCCTGCCTGCCTGTCTCTCTCTCTCACACACACAGAAACACACACACACACACACACAAAAGATTCCTCTCCTTTCATTCCTTCTTTCCAAAGGTCCTTCTCCAGACCTCACAGCTGGCCTCAAACTTGCCTAAGGTGTTTCGAATAGCTGAACAGAACAAGTACTGAGAGCAGGAAGCGGAGATGAAACAAAGCAGATTAAAGCCGGGAGAAAGAAACAGTGGAGGTGGCAAAATCTGCGTCTAGGCCTCCCGTGGTCTTCGGTGCCAGCCAGCTTCGTTTTTTGTTTTTTTTTTCTGTGTTGGAGAGTGTTTCATGAGTGACTGGACTGTGATGGTTCCTTCAGATTTCTGCTCCTGGTGGAGGAGCCCTTAAGTGAGGGGCTGCAGGAACAGGAGTGAATCAGCGAGATAGAAAATGGGAGGTGGGAAGACAGGGGAGGTGCAGGAAAAGGAGAAGAAGAGGGTATAATAAAAGGTTCAGGTCCTTGAACCGTAGGTCCTTGATGGCAGCGTCCCATTCCGTCGCATTACTGTTTCTGTTGCCATGGTAACAACTGGTAACAACTGATTTTTCGCATCCCCTCTGAACTGTATTTATTTGCACTTTTTCTGCCTTCACCTCTGGTTATCAACAGGAGTTGGATGAAAAGCATGATGACACTGGGGACACAGACCCTCACATCATTAACGTGGTGTCTGTAGTTCAGTATGGATAATGTTTTCTTGGAGCCATGATTAGAGAGGGGTCTTAGGTTCAAGGGTATTTGTTATATGGGAAGAGTGACCTTTTTCCCCCTCTTTCTGATCCAACATAGAACTGAGATTAGTTGATGAATGACAGACGTTTTATCTCTTATCCACGTTAACAACCAACCTATATAAGCAGGTGGTTAGAGATGATTCGGCAGTGAGTTTCTATTGGCTTGGATCCACTCACATGTACGCAATTGATGCTGGGTTGCTTTGCAATTAACCTTTTTATACAAGCAAGACGGTGTCAGCGGAGATCATTTTCAACATCTTCACATCATCGCTATCTAATATACAATGATTAATAAATACCATTCTCCATTAAAAGGGAATTTAAAATAAAGTGATATAACTACACGTCTGATTTTAAACACCTTGCTAGGTGTCACAGTTTTCCTCAGTCATTTTCTCATTTGGCAAACGCTGAACTAAAGTTTGAGACAATCAGAACAGATTTTGACCTTTACTACCTGGGCTGCTTTGTATGTCTCTTTGTGCTGCTTCACATTCTGTCTCCTTGAAAACCAGATTTTTTTTCATTTTTTATTTATTTTTATTTTAGGCTTTGAGGGTTGCTTAGAAACCACACAAACATCTTTAAAAAGGCGATTATTCTACGCCAAAGCCTCCAAAGCTTCAAAATGCAGACTCGGCCTGTGTGTTAAAGCCAGATAATTACCCAAGCACAGGCCTATCCCACTCATTCCTTAATTGGCTGTCACAAAGTTGGACAGAAGTGAGGAAAAAAGGAAAAAAAAGAAAAAGACACAGGCAAAGTCATACTTCCTAAACTGCAGGTTGCAAATCATGGAACAAAATAGTTTTTTCTCTCGTTAACATGTGCATATTTGCTTTATCAGTGCATGTGAATGAACGTTTGAGCATGAAGTGTGTTATACCTCTCCTCGCGGTTCTGTCCCACACACACTCGTCCGCCGTGGCGAGGGGTGGGATTGCTGCAGGAGCGTTGGCGGACCTGGAAGCCGATGCCACAGGTGGTGCTACAGGGAGACCAGGATGTCCAGGGGGTCCACGCTCCGTTTCTGTGTGGAAACACAATCAGGGCAGCTTCAGTTTAAGACACATTAGTCACTGATGGAGAGGTGATGGGTGCTGCAAGAGTCCAGTACATGAACTACGAAGTCCCATGAATCTCATGAGCTGATCACACCACGAGGAACGCCTTTTGTTTTCCTTGTAGAAGACTTACAGTAAGGTTTGAATTTCAGTTTGCATGTCGTGTTTTAGGATTTGAAGGCGTATATTAAAGTAATTCAGAACATTTAATGACAATGAAGACATGCTTTTGCTCACAGAAGAGGTTTTGGTCTTTCTTTTACCAGATTCTGCTATTTTTAGTGCTCGGGGAAAATAAGAGAGAAAATCCATTTCTCCTGACATGTTTCACGGTAAAGACCTCAGGACGCCACTTAAGCTCTTGGTTGCCAAATGATCACGGTAAATAACTAATTAAAATAAATAAGAAGAAGATCAGAATTGACCTACAATGCATAGAGTCGTTTTATAAGCTTCTCTTAGCTGTCTCAGGGTAGCTCTGACTGAGCATGAAGGCCTGGGATTTCTTATGAACACAGTGCTTATATCAATGGATTAATCTATCAGTCGAGTAACAGAAAAGTAATCAAATTTTGATAAACAACAAGTAGCTACAACAAGTAGCTCAAGACATGAATAATGGAAATATAGTACATAATAAAAGCTTTTCTATCTGATAGGACTACATTAGCTGTGCTCTTTTGTAAATTTTATATCTTGGGCTCTGAAAACTATATTCTATTTTAATTTATCATTGCAGTGCTGTCAGACATTAATTAGATCAAAAGATGAAATACCAAATAAGCAAATTAATAATGAAAAATAACCCTTGGTTGCTTTACCTTCTCAACTCACACTTTGTATCCTTCATGGAAGGACATGTTCACAAGAGCTGCTCAGCAGATGCAGCGGCAGCATCTCAGTTAATTTTAACTCTTAGTGTTAAAACCATCATATCAGCTGAATGGATGGAAAAACAACACCCAATCAACACTTCTGAACCCTGAATTACTGACTCTGAATAAGCAAAGCAGAACAGTAAACAGTGTGAAACAGTGTGGATTTCTCATGAGCAGATGTGAGGATGCAGGGAATAAATTAACAAATTTAAATTAACAAAACTACCTAACCACACAGAGAAAGGTGCCTTCGTATTTGTAGGCTGCTGACAGAGACAGAAGACAGAAGAAAGATTTACAGATGTTTGCAGGTGTGTCGCCACAGAATTTACCTGGAGCAGTTGGCGACCTCCACACTGATGCCATAGCACTGCTGGCCCCCACACTGAGGGGCGGGGTTATTACAGGCTCTTGTCCGACACAGACAAGACCCTGCGCTGCCTCCATCATTATGACTACATGTGGACCAGCCAGACCAGGAGCCAAAGCCTCCATCAACAGTCACATTACGGATCTGTGAGCAATGAAAAGGGCCAAAAATAAAGCATTTAGGAGTGATGGCTTTTCTCAGAAACTAGTCATTGCATTGAACCGATGCTCTCAGAGATGTGTGGCTCTGGGAAACGTATCCCATGGCTACTAGGGCAGATGCAAACAGAAATCAATTTGCCTCAAATAGATACAAAAATAACTGCATTACAGCACATCTGAAAATTGTGTAGACATATGGACAAAAATGTGCTGTAAACACTTGGAAGATATGATGAGATTCCAGAATAGCAGAGGAGATATTCAGAGAGGCAAATCAATGGTGTGAATGGACACATTCAAAGGACCGAAATATGAGGAAATAAAAGTGGCAGCATAAATAGATATCTGAATCACAACAGAACAGAAAGGCTCCGATATTTACAGGAGCTATGAATTACGAGTGATATCTTGGGCGTATGAGCTAACTACAAAAATGCACCCGCGTGAGATTCAGATCTGCAGATGATATGAGCCATGTCATTGCTACATTCCAGGGTGATCTAAAAAATGTGAAGAACAATTTCATACAGGGGAGAAAAGAGAAGCGTGATCATCAGCTGCTTTGGCAGAAGCAGAAATAACCTCTGCCATCCGCTCTTACTGCTAATTGAACTCTGCTGTGTGCCTACGTGGGGGATGGTTGGCAAACACAGACAACATTTGCATCAGTGGACTTCAGAGAAAGCAAACAACCAGACAGAGACAGACAATAACACATCACTGTCAGTTTCATTTACAGCTGAGACTAAAAAGGACTGTACAGGTACATATCAATATACAAATTTAATGCTTTGTAAAAAATTAAAACATTTTTCTTTACTTATAAAAAAAATAAAAATAATAATTTCTTTATAAAATTGCAACAGCTGTCTGTTTTATTCTAAAGAACACTTTAACATCAGGTTTTTGAAGCCTGGGTACATTAAAGGCACTTTTAGGCAGAATGGGGTCCATTAAAAGCATTTATTGAGTAGAACCTTTAATTTTACCTGAATAAAAACATGCAAAACAGTGACTAAGAATAAGTTTAAAACTGCCTAGGAACAGATTTTTTAACTAGTCTCTGCCTACACAGTGTAAATCCATCTCCAGACTTTCAGACATTCAGCCTGTTAATGGACTCATGGGGAGTGAAACACTAACTGTGATAAAAGACAACTTCTTGATTTTAAGCTTTTACTGCTTGGCATTGAAGTGCTGAAAGCAGATAATCTTCTCATCTTGGTCTGGCTTCACAAGCCCCTTTCTATAGTCATTTCTCTCTGCCAGCATTCAAAGCTGTTATTGCCAAAGTTAATTCATGCTCATTCTGAATGGATTGGACCTGGTTAGACCAAAGTTAAGTGAGTAAATACTGGTGTAGGCAGTATTTGGCCAAATTAAAATACATCAGAACTAAAAGAGTGGTGGCTACAGGGGTGCTGGAGACATGGATATTTTCTCAAAACTTGCTCTTTAAAGCAACAGTTTAGAGACAGTTGGCTTAGCTTAGCATAAAGCCAGTAAACAGGGAAACAGCTAGCCTGGCATTTTTGATTTTGTACAGATTAAACAAACACCAATTAACACGAGCATGTGTTAATTAGTGAGCTGCAGAGACGTTGACCTTTTTTCAATTTATTGTCATTTTTAGCTTTGAATAGCGCAAGACCTGCTGTAGCCCCCCAGTTTCCAGTCTTTATGCTAAGTTAAGCAAACCATCTCCCGGCTCCAGTCTTATATTTACTTGCACAGACATGAATTTGGTATCAATTTTGTCATCTAATTCTCAGTAAGAGAGCAAACAAGTATGCTTCGCAAATTGAGCGATCCTTTGAAATATAAGCGATAAACAGTCAAGCGAAACTAATTTAAAGTAGAGACAGCATACATGAAAATATGACTAAGTTCGACGCAGTAATGACTACATACTAATACTCTGATTGGCTGAAAAAAAACGTTGAGCTGAAGCCAAAATCATAATATGTGCGTCTGTTTATGCACATAAGCATGCATATCTGTCCATGTATATATCGGCGTGCATATGTGGATGCAAGTGTTGGCCAAGTTTCTGCCAGAGCTCTGCTGACAGATGTCACTGGGCGCTCAGTGGCTTGAGTGCCAAATGTTCCTCTGAACGCGAAGCCACATTAAAGAGTACGGTGGCACACAGCACTCTCAGCTGTGACTGGCTTGAAAATTATGTCTGCGAAACCCTGAAAAACAGCGAAGCTGTGCTGAAATTGATAGGCTTACTGCCCCCTAATACTGCTCCCAAAATTGGTGCACGTTAGAATAAATGGAGGAGCTGTTTTGCTAATGAACAAGCAGTCAGAGGTGAATGATTGAAGCAGTGCTCTAGATCATTCCCGGGGTACACATTGCTCCCTTCAAGTCAAGTTGTTCAGTCCCTTCTTCGGCGAGGATATATCTTTTCGGCTGGTTTTAAGGGTCTGTGCTTGCAAGTTGTGAGTGTATGGAGAGAATACAGAGTAAGAGCTGCAACTAGCATTGGAGAGGAGCTCACACGTATTCAATTTACGTGAGGAGGACAGCACGGAGGCCGAGTAATGATAATTGTGTGCTCTGTACCAATTTTAAAAGTTTCAAAGTCAACCAAGGAAGCCGGTAACAAGCAAGTGAAGTACAGTGGTGGTGGTGGGGGATAAGGTGGGTGGTGGATCAGGCGGCAACTCACAGGGCATTTTGTGATACTCTGTTCCCATTGGCTCATTCTGACACTTTCCTCCAGTGTGGTGCATTTCTTCAACAACAGGTCCCAACCACAATATGGGTCTCTGGCCCCCACACAGGCTCTGGAAGGACAAAGAGAATGAAGTTCACTTTATAATGGGCTTTTGCTAAACTGTCATATGTGAATACAGATAGCTGTGCACCGTGACGGAACATGAAATCAAACATCAGGTTTAGGTTTAGGCGGGGAGATTAAAAGAAAGGAGATTATGGAGAAAGTTGGGAGATAAGATGGTGGGAGAAATGATGGATGTAACAATAGGAAATGGGAGAGATAAGACGGGAGAGGAAGGTAGGGGAGACGGTGGCAGAGTAAAGAAGGGGGACGCATGGTAGGAGAGAAGTGTAAAGGCTGAAAATTAACATAGATGAGAGGGAGGGAACAAGGTATTCAAGTGACAGAAAAAAGGAGCGAGATAAGTAAGGCAGAAAAAAAATGTTAATTTTGTTTATTCGTGAATGTTGACTATTGCGATGGACTATAATGCTTAACACAATGCGCTGCCTGATTTCTCACGTAATCTTCAGCCAGGCGTCAGGATTTCAGTTTTTGTGTCCACGCACATGCACACACATGTATCTGACTTAAATAGCTTATCAGCCCAGCAAATATTCACTGTGAGGACGCTATAGCAAAGATACCTGGATCTGTCTCTGTCGTATCGGCTCCAGGTTGTTTATTGAGAGCAATAAAAAGCCTGATGTTACTCTTTTCATGCAAATACGAGTCTGCGGTGACAGCACAATGACAATATCTCTGAGCCACAAGCATCAGTGCTGCCTGACACGCCCGAGTGAAATGTAACCAAAGCTGTCCGTGGTTTTCATAACAATGAGCCGAGAGAAACACAAGTGCACCTGTGCAAGGACACAAGATCATACGCAGCCATCCACACGAAAATGCGAAAAGGCAGACACTAACACGCGTGCAGGGTGGCTGACGTAGTGTCTGGGCGCCTAACGAAAAGCAGAGAGTTATGGACAGGGATATCAGGGGTGATGACAGCAGTGCAAAATGAAAGGAAGACAGAGCAAGCTGATACCTGTCTTTCAGAGGGCCTTAAGGCCTTGAAGATTATACACCACCCATCAGTGAGCCACACAACAAACACAGCCAAACAAAGAGAGAGCCGCCTAATATTTCAGGTGGACCTCAAAGAAATGTCAGCGATGAACTCGGTAACTCTCCCTGTACTGCAGCTGCCAGTCTGTGTGCATGTTTGCTCTTTCTTACTGTCTGGCGCTCTCTATTAAAGAAAAAAAAAACGTTGTGAGAGAGGTGATGAAGTGCCATAATGGCTGCAGCATATATCACAGAGCAACAGCTGTAACGTGCAGCCTTAACTCTTCTGCTCATTGTGCAACAGACAAGAATGCAGGTGTGATTCTTTTTCTGTGTGCAATGATGGATGGGATCCCGATCTTATGGTGAGTCTTCACACCCCGTTCTCTGTCTCCGGGTTTCGTTGCCAATATTTACGCTTTGACGAAGCGTCTTGCAGACAGACAGAAACTCAATACAGTATATCTACTTCACACACACACAAACACACACACAGAGCTGCAGCAGAAAACGTACGGTTCGATGATGATGAGAGGAAGACAGTGAGACAGACAGACAGACAGACAGACAGACAGAGGGCAGCCTCGGGCACCTCCAGTGGCTCAGACAAAAGCTGATTTACAGGGTTTAGAATCTCAGCAAAGGCCCCCGACCAACACACAGGCCTGGCCCCCTCAGATAAAGTGCATCTTATGAAAGAGGGAGCTTTAAAACTTTGCTGAGTGCATATTTACTTTTGAGAGTTCCCACTGAGATTAATGGCGTTGGTTTGTGCATGTACTTACTCTCGGCTCTTGTGGTAGCTGCATCTCTTGAGCGGGATCTTGATGACCTGGTCTCTAACACCCACATAAAGCTCGCTCCGGCTGTGCAGAATCAGCAGGCTTCGGATCGGCTGCCTCTTCCTGGGTGGGAACAGCTCGATCTCCTCCAATAGGCAGCTCCCCGTGGACTGATTGAGAGGGGAAAGCACTTTCCTGATAGTACCATAATCTGTAAGAGAAAGAATGAAAGAGGAAATGGTCACAGAAAGGAAACAGAAGAAGTGTTTATCCGCACAGGAAAATGTAAAATGGTGGCGAGCAGATGAGAGAAGGGGTAAGAATAGCAGAATATGAAGAAGGAAAAACCTAAATATATATGCCCTGGATGAGCACAACTGTACACAAGCGGATGTGAACTCAGTGTGAACCATAGAAAAATCACTTCCTTATGAAATAAGGAATATGGTGGTAGAAGCCGTGCCAAGCTTGGTTATGCCACCAACGTGCAGGGATGTAGATGCAACCAGGGAATTGGTATGGCAACCGAATACACAATTTCTCGCCTACTTTTCTTTGAGGGTATATTCCAGGAGAAGAAACCTCTTTGTAGTTCTGAGAGAGAAGAGTGTGGTAATGCATGTCATTGTGAATACACCCTGCCCTTTATCTTATGTAAGGTAGGCCCCCTGAGATAAAGTTAAGGGCGTTTTCTTTTGAGAACACTAAAACAAACATCATCTATTATACATGAAATCCCCTGGGTGAAGATAAAGTAATTAGGTGCACAATGTTACCAAGGGAAGAAAGGTGAATTGCTAATAGATAGTTTCAGAGTAAGGGATGCAAAAGTTAAAGGTCCAAAGCAAAGGATTTAGGGTGTTTAAGCGGAAGGAAGGGAATACAATATTCATAATTATGTTTTCATTAGTGTATAATCACCTGAACCTAAGATTCTCTGCGTTTTTGTTACCACTGAATGACCCTTTCATATTAACGTGAGGAGCAGGTAGGTCCTCTTCCTCCATGTTGTACAGCCATGTTTCCACTGCAGCCCAGAGCAGACAAACCAAAAGCTGGCTCTGCAGAGGTGCTTTTACATTCTAGCAAATGTCCAATGGGAGAGCGGCAGGCTATGTAGACAGTTTGACAAAGTGGCATAACTGTGTAGCAACAACATCACAAGATGCATAGGGGCCAGCAACGGATGATTAGCCCCCTTTTTTTAAGTATGGGAGTTGACATTTTTGTCTCATTGCTGACTGATCTGATGGGTTGGGAACATGTGAGCTTTGTGCAGGAACTGGAGGCGTGTGTGTAGAAGCAGTGAGCTTCCTAAAAAGATTCCCAGTAACTCCAAAGTTGCCTTATAAACATGTTGTGTGTTCTCAGCCGGCTGTTTTTGTTTATGTTTGGAGGTTGCTATGTGCTGGCATAGGCTAACATTAGAACATTAGAAATTAGAAATTGTGGCTCATTAAAGACAGTCAAAATGCTTGTTACTAGTTTACATTAAATTAGTCTTGCACTTACATATAAACATTACATCAAGTCATATATATAAAAACGTGAGGGGACTTGTGGACTTGCTGCTATCAATTAAACATTATCATCTCTATCACTATATGCCTCCTCCTCAGATATGGTACTTCACCACTAATTTTGAGTTGAACTGCTTAAGTGCATTCTCACTTTTATTTTAATATCCACTCGAAAATTATTCCTCGTTTTCTCTGTTTATTTGCAGGCTACGCACCTCTCTGATTTGTGCTGCTGCAGCCCACTGGGGATCAATAAAGACTTATCTCCCTTGACAATGTCACCTTTTTTAATTCTGCACATGCTGAAATAATTACTTTTGCTGTTTAGTAAGTGCTAAAGACATGTAATTCAATTGGTGATACGTAATAAGGAAGTTATAAGCAACTCGACCCACACTGGCCCCACTGGTTTCTGTTTCTCAAGGTCTGTACCTTCACAATCTCCACCACCAGATAAAAAAACAAAGTACTTTGGTGAAATAGGAACTTAGAAAAAAAAAGATTTTGAAATTTAACTGAATTATGTTCACGTCAGAGTTCACTGCAAGAGCAAGAGATTTACTAAAGAAGTGAATGGAGGTATGATTTAAATATATTCATATTTTATATATTTTGTAATTTAAATTACAGAAAGCTACACCTTGGCATTTTTGGCCCCCCAGTTGGAGCTATCAGGTTTTCCACAATGGCCCCAATCAGCAGAGAGCATTTAGGCGTTAATAACAGCATGTGATTAGGTACAATGTGTGCACTACGCAATGGCCCTGGCAGTGTTTCAGATGTTTTCATTAGCGTCTGGTTATTGTCTGGGGAACTTGCAGTGTGGGCAGCTCTGGTCCGACGCTACATTGATCACAGCACCATGCAAACAATGAGCGGGGAGTTTTTGAGGGAGATGCCAAGCACAGAGCCAGTGAACTGGAACAGGCTGTGCGTGTATGTGTGATATCCTAAAATAACACTGACGCTACAACAGGAAGATCATGTTGACATCTCCCAGTGGTCCTGCGGTACATTAGCACGGTGAAGTGGGTCACTACGTTCAAATTCTGTTTGGTGGATTTTTTCGTAATCCATATTTTCTGTCATATCATAATACAGAACAGACACCAAACGCCACTGTGTATCTGGCGTCTTGCTGATGCTGTTTTCAGCACTTTGCCAAGTCTAACGTCACATACTGTCACAGCAGGATGATCAAACAGCCTACTGATAAGCAGGCAGCGCCATGCAGTTCAGACAGGGAAAAACGTAGAGAGTTTAAATCAGAGTTGTATGTGTGTCTTATTAATTATCCGTCCGTCTTCTCTTGACACATGGCTGCTGGCTGTTTCTTGGTGTCTACGATCTCTTAGTAAGCAACTGCATGGGAGTGATATGCAGTGCGATGAGTGTGTCAGTGCATATGGAGGACATATGGAGGTAAAGAGCAATCAAACTTGTGTCAGGATTAAACTTTGAAGTCTCAGAGCTACAGATCTGCAGGCCTCTATTTTTTCTCATGCTTGAAGTGCACTTCAAGGGCTTAAAGCTATTGACTTTGGAAGTATTCATCTATAACAATCAACATTCACCGACAATAAAAGAATAAGGTTAGGGGTATAATAGGTAATAGGTCTATTAATTTTAGCAGTCCTAAAACCATTCTGCTCCTCCAGAGTGTGATTTTATCAGATTTGACTGAAAAAAAACTGTCATCACATGTTTAATGTAATAGTGCTGAAGCCTGATGGGCATTTGACAGTTTGTGATTTAATATATTTTTTTTTGCATCAAATCCACATTAAACCTGTGAAAGGAGGTGAAAATCAAGGCAAAAATACAGAAATCCCTTGTGTGAAATAACAAAAAAAGACCTATGCACCTATGCACCTATGTTTATGTTAAGATAACCGAAAATGACAGCACGTAGACACAAGTACTGCACATGTATGAGAACAGAGCAGCTTTATAAAACATGCACTTGTGCACAGGAAGTCAAAAAACACTCCATGCTATTAACCTACCTGTAGCCAAGAAAATGATGTGAAACAGCATGTCTTTCCCCTGCACCACATCCACCGCCACATGAGTGAAGCGCACATTATCCTCCATGAAGTAGGGCACAGGAACCACGGGCTGGACCACCTCATGCATGAGCAAAAACTTCTGAGCGTCCTGCAGGTTTCTTTCAGTTAGGTTCACGTAGGAGCCAGAGTCGATTGTGCCGCACTGTGGAGATGGGGAGGACAGAAAGGATAAGTTTGACTGACTACATCAATAAAAGCCAAGCTATTTGGGATGGCAAGCGATGTTAATAAGTGCTGCCAGAGACGGGGAAAGAGAAGGATTGAATGATTAAATGAACAAGGCTTTAATGTCGATTACCACCTCGATGTGATGGTTTGCTGTACTCACATCCTTAAGGCTTTTGTAGTGAACACATCACAGCTGATGAAAGAAGAGTGAATGAATGTTTGACTGAGCATGCAGTTATCTCTTTTATTAGATTCTTCCTCATATGCATATATATTGCTGGGGAGTTTTATTAGTAACTCAATAGTAATGAGTCTGGCTGTTATTTTTTCTTGAACCTCAAAAATAAGCTAAAATCTCAGAAATGTTGTTATTTTCAAAGCTTCATTATTGCTTTTTATATTACACAAAATATGCATCCTGTAAAATGCTGCAATCTAATTCAAACAAAGGACTCTCCCAAAAATATCAAAATTACTTGCATCGACAATGTTAGGACCTGCCTAGAAAACAGTTGGAATAACAGATTAATTTGGTTTTGTCAGGCACTATTGGCTCCACATCCTCATTCTGTGTCCCACACGAAGCAGCGCTGGTGCCACAGCTCTTGGTTATAATGTCATATATCTGATATGTAAGATATTTCCCCAAGTTCTGTTATTACATGCAGTTCAATAAAGTGTACTGTCTCCAAGTGGGACTGAAAATAAGGAAATATTAAGGAGTCAAAAGTATTTTTATTTGTTTGTGATGTTGCAGACTGCACAAGTTTATATGTGCTTTCAACAATAAAATTTGAATTTCCTCTTCTTTTTCTCTAAGACACAAAATATTAAAAGATGACAATGCTATCAAAAGCATCCTGTATTACAATGAGCCACTGTGAAAATATTAATTCTGTTGATTCCACCGAGCAGAATGGGACCAAGTGAGGCCAGTCCGGCTGAGGCAGAGCTGTATGAGTAAATCTAACCATGCATGTCTCTTCTCAGTAAAAGAGGTCCCAGACTGGGGACATGGGTTTGGACTGAAGGCCCATCCACAAAGCAAAGGAGCTACTCCAAGACCGCCACACTAATCCCAATACCTGGAGCTGCTTTTGTTTATGACAATGTATCACAGAAGCACTGGAGAAAATTTGCTCGAGGCTAAGCGTTCACGGCTTCGTGGTACTGAGCTGAGACTGGACCTTGGGTGGTGATTAGTTCCCGCTGACTAGCCATAGTAGCAGCAGCACCGCAGACACTTTATACGGATCTATTCCTGGCCTTCCCTGGGCTGACAGATGAGAGTCATAGCGGGATTCCCTGGGATGTGCAACGCTTCAGTGCCCTCACCACATCAGGACATGGGAAATTAAAGCCCTGAAGGACGTGGAAATGCAACAGTGTGTATATGTGCCTTGAATGTGAAGCATGCGCCTCAGCCAAATGACAACTAATGTCTAAGGTTCTCTTCTGGGCTTCGTCCTTGCATTACTTGCATGTGTGTGAATCCCAAAGTGTCTGCATGATTGCATTTCTGCCACAGTGAGACAAAGTTAGGTGCTGACCAGCGAGGGTCTATCACATCTGTGAATGTACAGAGAGAGACGGATGTGGTGATTTCCTCAGCGCAGTCAAGGTGAGGGACAGAACCATCATTTGGCTGAGGACCCATCCAACACTCAGCTGTCCCGCTCATCATCAGCACACTCTGCTCTGCCAGGATGATAAGTGCCACTGAGAAATATGGCTATATTACAGCATGTTTTTGCCAAATGGCCTTTTGTTTAAAATGTACCCCATGTTGTTAAATTTCAGCATCCCATTAAGATCTGATGCTCAGTTGTGGCTCAAAATGATGATAAACAAAGTTGAAATGTCTCTAACAAACTTTCCATCAGCTTTTGCCTCAGACTCCATTTTCTCCTACATATGGAACTTAACAATGAATGGGTTTTTACAGTAAGTGATTACAGTGCGACAGAAAACCTGTACAACAGAGAGACGGCATTAGGTCCTAAAGACCAAAGAACATGACTCACAGCTTGAATAAACACAGCAGGATCACTCTGTGTGGTAGAAATAAATAGGAGGGATTTTCTCTGCAGACACACAGGGAATTAAGCTCTCAATCAGTGATCAGTGTGACTGTGGAGCGATGAGTTCACCGTCACATCCCTATTTGGCAGAAATCTGCAGCCCTCTATTTTTGCAGGCGTATTTGTGTACAGCAGAGATGTGCACGGCCAGTGGCTTTTATAGATGCTGGTCTCCCCGTAGGTGTGTGTTTGTTCATGTACATGTTTGTAGGTGTGTGTGCACAAAGGGCTGGGGGGAAAAAAACAAGTGCAGGCCATAAATCCTGTGCTCGTAAATCTAATCCTCCAACACTGACAAATGCTTGATGAAGATGTCACTGAAACCTAGATAAAGTGTGCATCGGTCCAGCAGTGAGGAGCAGCCATTGTGCCAAAGCTTAAATGGAGAGAGGCGGATGGAGAGGAGAAACCGATCCTGGTTTATCCTTGAGGAACATGGGCTGATGGGTGTATAGGAACCTCTATGTGATGTCCCTACAGTCTGCTGATCAAGATAAATCTGTGGTCAGCACTGACCAGATGACGGAAATTGGTTTTCTCGAAGGTAAGTGCATTTTAGACATATAGATAATGTTGTATATTTTTCTCAGTAACCTGTCACAGCTAGCATTTTTTCTGCACGACCATGTCATTATAGATAATGCGTGCATAACTTTTCGATAGCAGGCACCGCGAACGCTCATGCACCCTCCGGATGGAAACATGATTGAGGTCCCACTGATGGGAAACTTGCAGAAGTGAGACGTGTGCCACTCATTGGCCGCCAGACCTCCGAGGGAATTCAATCCCTCATGGAGAGCTGCATGGACTAGCTCCCTCACTATCTGCTAAGCCCACGACAACTGAGAGCCACCTCTTCTAATAAAACATTCCCTTTGTGTCATCAGGACAGAGCAGCACCTCAAAATGGGATAATGCCCCTGCACTCGGTTTGCTCCTCTGGGCTTTAGGACAGAGAATAAACATAAAGTGCCACTTGTGCAAAACAGTTTATGAGTAAGGAACCGCAGTTCAGAGAATGAGTCTGTGAAAGATCTTAAAGGAATGATGATGGTGCCATTGTAAAAATCACTGGATTTTATAACGAGCGGTCATAACATGTGTGTTCATGAGGAGAGAGAGGGATGATTGAAAGAGAAAGGAAATTAATGAGAGTGAAGCATTTGCTGGAACTCTGAGGCACGCTCATCAGGGTGCACACACATTTATTTATGAGGACACACACACACACATAAACACCACATGCACAAATTTCCTCAGGCAGGCAGTTTTGATGAGTCTAAACCACCTCAAGCATGAACAAATGATCATTAAGGATTAGCTCTGAACTTTAACTCACACGCATATTTGCTTTTGTCAATGTATTTGTAGCCAGCTAATGATGTGACTATAGTAATGCCAAAATTGTATCTTTGCACAAAGATACAACTAAGACGGTGAACACGATAAACATTTCACCTACTTAGTGGCATAGCACCTGCAGCAGGTAGTGAGAACAGCTGAAAAGATCATTGGGGTCACTTTCCTCCCGACCAAGGACATTTACACCACATGCCACATCCGCAAAGCCCTCAGCACTGTGGACGACCCTGCGCACCCACACAAACCGTTCACTCTCCTGCCGTCCGGGAAAAGATACCGAAGCATTTGGGCTCTTACAACAAGACTGAGCAACAGCTTCTTCCCCAAGTCATAAGACTCCTCAGTTCTCGGAGGCTGAGACTGAGTTCTCTACACATCACATCATGCACATTGTCACCTTATACCTCATAATCTTAACAATAACCGTTCTCCCTGCACTTTATACTGTCAACACTGTGTACAATACTGTCCATACCTCTGCTTTATGTCTGTCTCACACATTTCATAACAGGTAGACTATTTGTCCTGTTTCAGTGTTGTACCTGAAAGTCCGGGTTGGGGTTGGGGTAGGGAAGCCACGCAGACCTCGAGTTCTCCTGGTACTTGAAGGGCCCATTGAAGACTTGTGATATGGCACTGAGATTGAAGGCACACACCGCAGATGCAGCAATGCTGTTTCTGAATGTTTGGAACAAGAAAAAAGACACCCAACAAAGTGGGGAGAGGGGAGAGAGGATGGGGGGGATGATGGATGGGAGAGGGACAAACAGAGGAAGGTATTAGGAGGAAGAACTCTATAAAAAGAACACCACAGCTCTAGAAGAAAACCCTGTTCAGATTTTCTTGGTCTTTGTAAAGCTGGCCTCTGTATGTTTGCATTTCATCCAACAATACAAATCCAACACCGGGCACACAGACGCCGTCATAAGTGATTGTCATTATTGGATTATAAATCCAGCAATAGGACTCAGTTAAGCTGTTGGGCCCCTCTGATTAACTGTACAGATCTCGTTCCTGAAATACAGCTTTGACTTTTTAAGCTGTCAGTTTCAACAAGTACCGGTCTCCTCCCTCCGAAGAGAAAGTAAAGAATGAGAGTATTAACTCTCAACTCAAACTGTGAGACTTGGGCGAAGTGAATTATAATCCAATGTGGCTGTTCATTAAACTCTGTGCCTGCAGGGGGAAATGTTTCCAATACCCTTCAAAAGACTTCTTTTTCAGCAATGTGAAGGCATTGACCATAAAGAATAGATTACTCAGCTTTTAATAATGGTCTGTGCGTGCATGAGTGTGTGTGTCTGTGTGTTAGTGAGTATGAGGAGGTTAAAAGATGAGAGAGAAAAGAGAGGAAATGGCGTTTGTGAAAATAGAAAATAATAGTTTTCATCCATGGATGCATCTCATCTCTTACGTCCCCCATGTGCATGATACAGTGTACATGATGATAAGCTTTTTCACATTATTTAAACATGAGTGGGCAGAGGAGCAAGCAAGTCTGTTTGTCGGCTGGTTTGAGTCCTTATGAGAGGAGATTTCTACAGGAAATTCAATTTGAGATGCACTTTTAAATATGCCATGTAAACATCATTGTCATGTTATGTATCACTCTATTCTATATACTCAGTGCACATGCCACAAAAAGGTCACATGCCAAGTTAATGCAGATGCAGACAAAGCGTGATTGTTTACACAAATGCCAGTGTCAAGCCAAAAACACCCTGAATTATACATGAAGCTATTCTGCAGGTGCATTAAAATCAACAAAGAATAAAAAGAGAAGAAAAATCTGCCGATATGTGTCCATATATTTCATCTGATCCCAAGATGCTGAGAGCTGGAACTCACTTCAGGTCATCCTTCACAATGCAAATTATACATACTATCAAACATACGATTAGAACTGGGTTGATTTAATTCAATCAAACGACTCAATCTGATTATTCACAAAGGCTGCGAGAAATGCATGCATATTACAGTACAAAATAGAAAGGCCTTAGATGGGAAACAGAGCAATTTGTGGAAATTTACGAATCACTTGTGGCAGAAAAAAATTAATTTGCTAATGCAAAACTGAAATTGTTGAATAAATAATAACATAGGCCTTGGAACAATTAAAATTTAAACATACTGCTTAAAAATATGACCAATAAAGCATAATCAAACCTTTGCGTTGCATGTTTAAACTAGCAGGTAGGACTAACTGAGGACAGTGCTGCTCCTTTATTTCCATGTCTTCAAAGAAAACCAGGGACCCCTTTCTTAGCTTTCCATAGTGTATAAGTATCCAACAGGTGAATATTTAAGACTCTTGTTTGAGCTTACTTTTTTTTAAACATTAACTGGAAATGTTGATTTTCCATCAACTCATGGAGCTAACAGTAGCTCAATTTTGTCATTTCAAAAGCCAAAATCAACAGCTGCTAACTAGTTAGAAATGTGACGCAGCTTTTGTCGACCTCTTTCTAAAATTCTTTCAAATATTTGTTTGACTTGTTATTTGACTTTGTTACTGTTGACTTCGTGTTGTGTGAGAAAAGAAAGCAAGGGCAAGGAAAAAGTGGTCTGGGTTTAGCATCTGGTCCACGGTGGATGTGAATTCTGTTGGAACAATGTAGAAGTAGAACTAAGGCAAAATCTGGTGTTACTCACACGTTGGTAGTGAAAATGCCGTAGAGTAGCTCCAGCTCGGGCAGGTAAAACGTTCCCTGCAGCTCATTGTAGTTGAAGGGGATTTCTCCTGGTCGGGAGCAGTTCAGCCTGGCCTTCATGAAGGTGGTCCACGTGTCCTCTAGGAGGAAGCGGCCGCCAATGTCATTCTTACAGACCCGTCCTGCGCGGGAAAATACCGTCCGGCCGCAGTCATGCTCCACAGCGTTTTCCCGGAAGAAGAAGTAGGTGAAGTTGCCGATATCGTAGGAGGAGACAAAGTTCGGTTCTGTCAAAGGAGAGGTAACACGGGACGAGGAAAATGAAGGCAGAGAAAGAAAAATTGAAGAAAGCAAAGAGAAAGATTAAGTGTGCATAGAGGAAGAAGAAACAATATTTAAGGCTGTGGGAGTACGAGGGAGTCGGGGAGAGACGGGGGACGTGTTATGACTGATTGACTCGTACTGTGTGTGAGCGTGAGGCCCACACAACAGCAGGTGATCAGGATTAATAACTACAGGCCGTGTTATTAATGGCGTTGTGTTGTAATAAGAAAACTCATTTTTCACTCCCCAAACCTAAAGGTTAGGATGAGAAATGGCCAAAACAGGTGTAGCGTAATAGCTCTCCCCTATCTGAAACACACGACCTCCATGACACTGTCACTGCTAAGGCGTTCATCTTTATGTATGACATTATTGGATCTTAACCGCACACTTTATTTTCACTGGCAGTGATTTAATTCTCCTTTAAATGAGAGTGTGTCCCCCCCCCCTCCTCCTCATTTCAACCCTCCTCTCCTCTGCGCAGGTGCAAGGGGAGACAGAGGAAGAAAATCAATTCACCATAAAATTAGTTATTAAGCCTTGTCCCTGAAGGTTGCTGCAAAGCAATGTATGTGGTGGCTTTTAATTTGTTTTTTTGGGTTTTTTTTCAATTTAGCTTAAATGTGAATCAGATAAAAGTCACTTGCTGACAAGATACAGATTGACCTGCTCCACTGTAGGCTGGACACCTTAAGCTGTCTGAAGTTCCCGCTGAGGAGGTTTGCGCTTGAAGTGGGCCTGAGCTTTCAGGGGGAAAAAAGAACATTGATTTGTGAAGAATTCACAATTTTATGCTCCTCAGAGAGAGTTTGAGATAAGTATGATCTTCTAGTTGCTTAGTAAGTAGAGATAATTATTTTTTACTGATTAAAGGCAACAGAAGAATTGTGAAAAGGATCGTTTTTAGCACTTGCCACGCCACTTCACACAGCACAATGGTGATTTGAGTGGGAACACAATCCAGACAGATTCCACCTCCCATGTTAGATAAGCATCTGCCATGATTAAGTTTCCCTGAGCAAAACCCTGATCCCCCATCAGCTGCAGTGCTGATGTTCCATAGGGGAAAGTAAAATTAGATTTACATAAACTTTAACGTCTCCTACCGTTCAGCCACTTGGAGTTGTACTGGGCAGTGCGGAGGGGTGGCAGGCCACCCAGGCTGCGGTAGATGGCGGGGTCTCGCCCAGAGAAGTCCATGGCTGTGGCAGCATAAAGCTCCCCACTGGAGGTGATGAGGGCAGTGGAGTTGTGGAGGGGGTTGTAAGGACACCGAGCCATCCCACTGATCTGGTCATGGATCTCTGTCAAATTTGTCAGCTGCAATTAAGGGGAAAAACAAAATAGGACAAGGTAGAGGAGAGAAGAAGCAAGTTTATAATGGAAAGAGGCAAAATGGATGAGACAAGATGCATTTTCTTAGTATTTCTAAATGATGGATAATTCTAAAAAAACTGCATAAAAATATAGGACAGAGTATCACAGGGCAACATTAAAATTCAAATCACAGAAGTCTGGTAATGTTTTGTTTGTTCCTGCCAAAATGCAAATGATGCAGGATAGAAAAAAATTCTTCATCTCACTGTGTTTTGTTTGGTTTACATCTACTGAGAAACACACACACACAAAAGATATATATGAGCAAAACCTTCAGGAGCAGGAAACATAATTTGCTAATTTTTAGAATCATTAGCAGCATAAAACCCACAAACACAGCAGCTGCTTCAAGTCCATTGTGAAGAAACCAACTGTTCAGAAAGCAATGCGATTCCTAAAAGTGGATTCTTAAATAAAGTCATTTGGCTGCAGTGTTTCCTTGGCTTAAATTTGGATGCCTCTATAGAACAAGCAGCTGTTTGTCTCATTATAACATTATTACACCACACAAGCCTCTCTGAGTCCAAAACAGGCCTGATGTGAGATGCAGTCTTCACTCGTACTCAGCCTTTGAATATGAAGCCAAATCCGACTCCCCGCTCTTTAAAAATACTTCATAGCATGACCCTGGCTTAGCCCTGACACACTGCACTGGTTCTTAGATTGGAAAAAAATATATATATACAAGCCATAGTTCACTGACTCTGCCTTGAATATCAAAAAGAAGTAATGCGTTTTTTAAATCCAAGATGTAATTATATTTTATGGTGCAAAAGTAAACACAGTATACAGGGATTAGCTCATGGTTTCTGCTTCCATCCAAGTTCATCTAAGTTCTGAGGGCCAACGCATGATGCAAAGTATGGAGATTGCACTAATCTCAGGTTTTTCACAAATGATAATTAAAATTATTCTATTTGCAATTACTTTTCCATCACTCAGGATATTCCACATGTTTGACTCCCTGCTGGTCCACCAGTGACAGCACAAATCCTGTAAGATTCACAGCTCAATTTCCCCTCATGCATTTTCACATTTTCAGCGACTGAATAATCCGCTCTTCCACACAGGAGGCCGGACTCCATTCAGTGCACGCGTTAGGGGAAAACAGGCGACTTCTTTAGCCAATTTCCTGGAGCTAGTCGATTTGGATCAGGGGTTCTGTTAACTCCAGTCACCTCTGCTCCGCCAAAACCACCACAAAACAGAGCAGCCCTGTGTGAGCTCTGCCGGCCTGAGATGAAAGCCTGGTATTGACGGGTCTCATTCTGTGGGCCGGAACAGCCGCTTTAAGGTCAGCTGGGTCATTTAGAAAAACAAGAGGAGGAGTGATAAATAGATAGACGGCAGTGCGTCTGTTGCATTTTTAGGAAGAGGAGTGAAAGTCATCTCTATAGTGCACCCAGCAGCTGTGCGAGTAGGACCCTGAAGTGACTTTGAATGCTTCTGATAGAGATGTCAGAGAGACTGCTGTGAGAGCCCGTTGGGTGCTATGTATGGTGCTGCTGAAACACCATTGTGGCTTTTTGAGAAATCTAGCAACAAGCTTCATATAAGCATGACTCACCCTAGCAGCTATCTGCCGTGCAAACAGAACAAACGAGTTTTCAAATTCTGCTGTTGTACAAAACAAAATCCTTATAGAAGTTCCAACTTCAACACTATAATCATCTTTATAATAAGCCCCTTTATTAATACCATTCTGTCAACAAGCACTGAAATTATTATAATAGCTTGACAGATGAGATGAGAAGATTAATTCCACTCCCATGTTAACGAGTAGCTTAATTCATTTTATGGATTTTGTTACCTTTGAGCAGAGCCAGGCTAGCTGCTTGCCCATTTCAAGTCTTTACACTACGCTAAGTGAATTGGCTGCAGCTTCGTGCTTAGCGTACAAACATTAAAGCTGTATCAGTCTTCTCTTGGCAAGAAAACTAAAATGGGAATTTCCCAAAATTTCAAACTTTTCCTTTAATATAATCACAGAGATGAATAGATTGTAACATAACAGTGTGCTAGAAAGGAAGAATCTGCAATCTAATCTTCATTTATTTTAGCATATGTTCATTAGGTGTCCGGAGACCTTGCTTTTCCTACAATGTATTGACTGAAAAAAACAAAAAGAAACATATTAAATGAATTTGGTATTTGAATCGTCAAAAACATTAAATCCACAAATCCAAATACACATATTCAGTACTTCAGTACACGATGTCCTCTTGAAATGACTTTTAAAAAAGCTGTTAAATGGTTCAAAAATGCTCCTCTTTAATGCTTTTAGGTAAAGACATTCTGACTTCTGCTCTTGTTAATGATTTATCACACATAAAAAAGAAAAGAAAAGCCCCTAATCGTCATGATCACTCTCATTATCACCATCAGCATCATCATCAACAGGGGCAGCGCTGCCGAAAGTCAGGGAAATTAACAGCTGCTTAATCTATAACCTCCGAGCACTTATTTAACTAATAAAGTATTCTGCTCCGTCTCTGTTCATCCATCACAGCTGATAGTAAATCTGTCAGAGTGTGATTCCATTGCTGTTGCTGTGCCCAACCTGTGTTTCACAATAACGGACGTTCAGTGGGTAAATATGACAAGGCCTGATGAAATACTGTTGTAATAATGTCATGACATTTCAACTATATGTATTTTCACAGCAGTAAACAGCATTATGAGCCCATGACCTTTGGATGCAGTGCTTTTGGACAAAAACAAATGTCATCATAATAGTAAACTCCTGCCTCCACCACTTCTGATATCTCACAAAGTAGATGTACATATTTGTTTTCGGGTAAACACAACACTCTGGCATTTTAAATGCTCGTCTATACTTAACATCAGTGGATATTTGTCTCGAACAAGAGGGGATAAAACAATTTGTGAACTGGCCATTTCTCAAGAAACACGGTTATTATCACGGTACGCTTTTGTGATAAAATTTAAAGGGTGGCAGCAAGTTAAAAACCAGTGGTTAATACACCCTCCCACCCCCAAAATCATTTTCCAAGAGCCTGCTGAAACGCAACGGCAACTCAAAATGAAAACACTGCACAGCACTAGAATAATAGATAAAATAAAGAAAAAACAACACAATTTGATACAAAGAAGAGAAGCTGTGTGCAATAACTCACTAAGAACAGCAAAGCAGCGCAGAGGAGACAAGGATATGTTTACTTTTAGGCAAACGCCAAGATTATCAGGAGTAATAAGCTCAAGGCAATATTTTGATCACGACATTTAACAAGTTTGAGAAAACACAACTTTGTAAATAATCATGCCTAATAGAATTAATCTTATAATTAGTCCACATCCCCGGCTGCACAACAAAGGAGGTGAGAACAGGCACAACAGCTCAAACAGTAAATCCTGCGATATAAACTACACGACTCAATCACACCTTGATTAAACGTGCTGATCAACCTTGGCCTTCCCTTCTGACACTGTCAGTTTAGTCAATAAGACTTCGGTCTACATATTTGTTTTGTTATCAGGCTTACCCAGCTTGACTTATCACTGTTATTCAAGGATAATAACTTATTAGGGCGTGTTTCTGGAGTAACAAGTATGATTTAACAGAATTTTAGCAAGCACTGGCAATCAACTGTGACAGATATTAGAGAAAAAAAGAAACTTTGGCTGCCGTCAACTTTCATTATGCACTGCAACATGGAGAGGGATTGTAAGGTGAGGGTCACATCACTGACAAAGACAACTGAATGCGTCAGAAAGGCTTATTCTTCAGTGAAGAATAAGATCGCTGAAGAAAAGGGAAAAAGCAGTAACTGTGACTGTCAGTGTGACTGGAATGCATCCAGTGCCAAAAACCTTTCAATGAGTCTGTTATTTCTATTATTTCGATTTCTATGATATAACGATCCTTTAAAGTGAGGTAACTTTTGCTAAACAAGCCCCAATTTTGCGGTGCTGAAAATCTTAATGTAATGAAGAGAAAAGAGCATAACATAGTAGAAAAACAAAAAAACATTGGTTGTAACTGAAATATACCCTTGGTTATATAAAAATGAATAAAACTACACGGCAAAACCTGCAGCTAGTGTGGTTTATAAGGTAGCCAACATGCTAACACATTAGCCTGCCAGCAGTAGTGCTAACTTACACATCATCTTTGATTTCCCTCAGGTGTCTCCCCAACATTATTGTGCAAAAATGACTTGCTGACTTTATTTGGACCAGACAAGGGAGTTTAATATGTTACTTAAACATATGCTTTAACTAAGTTAAGAATAGCATTCTTGTGAGCCAACATAACATGGCAGCAACAAGCAGCAAAAGCAGGCTACAAAGAGAAAGTGATGTTCATACTGTTCGGTTGGTGCAGATGGGGGTGAAGGCATTAGTCCCGCAGGTAAACAGCCTGTTCCCATTCACCAGCAGCACCCTGATGTAGTTCTGGCACTCCTCCTGTGGAAACACACCAGCAAACACACATATCAGAGTTAGCAGTTAGCAGCACCATCATTATCTATCCATTGACAAGCAGCAGCATTAGGCAGAGGGACAAAATTACTTTTTATGCCAATAAATGAGACAAACACCTGCAACTGCGGGAGGGCTACTCTAAAACGTGGCCAAGCTCGACAGAGTCAAATCAAGGCTAATGCCCACACGGCTTAGCCATGTCACATCTTAATTCAACAGGGACCAGATTTGAAGAGGGATCTGAATGAGGTGGAGAACAGATAAATACAACGGGCGCAGGAGAGGACCACTCAGGATTAGTTTAGAAAATTGCCTTGGCTTTGTTGACGAGCCGAAAAGTGAAATAAAAGTGTAGCCTCTCATATGCTTCATTCAAGCCTGTTTCTCTCAACATTAATCAATCCAAGCCATTTTGCTCTATATTATAGTGAAGTACATGCTCAACACTCTTTTCTTGGCTCGCTCCTCCTCTGAGGTTTTGGCCCGAGTTTCTACAAAACCACTCAGCACTTGTTTAAAAGTGCACGACAAATAAAGTGGGACAGGTGAAGTGAAAGATTGATTGGGTGATTGATTTCCACTGAACGAACTTTCAACATCGCTGTCTGGCTTTTGCGCAATTTTGCTGGGGATTTACATCAACAAAACTCATGGCAAATGTAACAACAGCAGCAGTGAGTATTCATGTCAGAGAGCAGCATTACTTTTTGTCCTAGGACAAGGTAATAAACTCAAAGGGTCCCCTCCATCTGAAAGGGGCCACAGCTGGGTTGGTGAGGGCCCCTCGTAGAAATTTAAAACCTTGTAAATCTGCTATTGTGTGAGCCACTCGAGGTGCCCAGGGCGACTTCCCCTCCCCATCTCAAGGGCCTGATTTAGGAGTGGAGGGCACTGGAGGAGAGATGAAGGGAGGAAGGAGGGGAAGGGTTTTTATTTCTCCCTATCAAGATGGACATTGACTCATAAAACAACTCGTTTACTGGTGCTAAGCACAGACTAAGTACGTACTTGTTATGTGTGCCTATATATCTGTGCTATTTGTACAGCTTGTTGTGTACTGTATGCTTGTGCATATGTATGTGTAGGAGTTGGGGTGGATTGTGTGGACTCTGTATAATTCAATTCTTCTCTGCAGTTTGTTTCTACAGTAAATAACGGCGTATTTAATATTTGCCCAGCCTCACAGTCTTGACTTGTTTATGAAAACTTCCTGACAAATGTTCCACGTCTGACTGTAATACAGAAGCTGTTATGCTTGGCTCTCGCATTATAAAACAAAACAGAGGCAGCAATCAAGTCCTGTCAAGTCAATTTAACTCTCCTTTCTTCTCCTGGTTGAAATAAATCAAATACACAAGGGAAGAGCGGACACGTGTATTAAGAAAAAAAAATACAATCACTTGTAAATTCACTCAAAGCACAAGCACGGTATCTTTGTAATAGCTTAAGCGATGGGATATTGCTGCGCGCTGAGCTAGGTAATAAACCATCGAAAGCCCTGTCAACTGCAGGAGAATGTCTTTTAAAAAGTCTTTTAATGCTATTCTTAGTGTACATCACAGGAGCTGATCCTCAGAAGGGAACAGTGAGCAAAACAATTCGACCCTCTCAGACAGAGGCTACTCTAGAGGACTGAGGTAGCTTTAGTCTGTAATTCACAGCAGCTATCTTACGTTGGCCAGCCTGTGCATGTCTATTATGGGCCCCTAACCACCTTTCACAGGAGGATAAATATACAGCGGTTCGCACACACACACACACACACACACACACACACACACACACACACACACAAACACACACACAGATCAGGGCTGGGCAGTTCACCTGCAAGTCAAGTTCAGCTCTTAACCAGCTGTTTGGTCTGCAAGAGCAGGGCAGCTAACCACATACAAAAACAACAGCAACTCCCTTTATGCAAGGTCAACAAGTAAGAGTAAAGCTGTGGTTGGGAAAGCTTTTAACTTCCCAACAAGTCGACTTAGATCCTATCCCACATACGGAGCAGGGATACCCAGTGAGTTCGTTTGTTCAGGCTCCTTGTTGCTTTCAGGCTTCAATGTGTTTCATCAGAACTTGACATTTTTGATTTTAGTGAGCTTTTTGATTGATGTGATGTGTTCACTCACGGGAAACAGGTGATTTCTGCTTCTACAGGACTTAATTCTCTCTTTTTCTGATGCACTGTTGGAAAAGACTGCGACGTGGGGCCTTCGGTTTCATTGGTAAACAGCATGCATTCATTCGTGTGTTATTTTTGTGGATAACCAAACCCACATGGAAATGTTGAACAATCATCAGCTGTTTTGGAGAATGCAGCTTCGCAATTAAAAAGTGTTCAGCAGCGGTGCAGGAGTTCTTTCTGCTCAATAGTTGTTTACGATTACCATACTACTATTTAAAGGAGAACCCCACCAATTTTACAAAGTCATTTATTAGTTGTCTTCCAGGCCTCTGGAAGGAATTTTTATTGAAGTCATTATTTTGAAAATGTACATTTTTTCAGTATGTTGCACTGTGATAAGTCACAAAATGACTTAAGACATCTGCAAATTATTGTTAGGCCATTCGGCTGGTCTAAGTGCAGCCTTGCAGACTTGAGGACATGGCTGTAGACTTTTGCACTGTAAATAGGACGTGCAATGAAATGTGTGTATGAGACACAGACAGTCTACCAAAGACATATTACTGCGTGTACTAAACCATTTGAATACCCTTTTAATTCACCTTAATAACACCACTATGATCATTTAGCTGCTAAGTAGCAACCATGAGCCAAATTCATTGCATTTCACAGAGAACATGATGTTTTTTATATAACCAATACTGAAACTTGTTTTTCTCAACATGGAGACAAGGGTCTGGTAAAGCAATATCAGCGTGACATTTGAAATGCTCAGGCATCACTTAAACTCACCTCAGATTTTCCACGACTGAAGCAGGCTCCCTTGGTGAACTCATCGCAGTGCCACTCCGCCTCCTGCAAAGAGAGAGAAAAACAGCACAGGGCTCACAGTAAATCATCAAGAAGACGCAAGCATCAAACAGCATTTGGCGCCATGTCACCACGAACCAATCTGAAGACCTCTCAGGGAACCAAACAAAACAATGCCTGGCTCTCGACTGTGGCAAAATCCCCACCTTTTTGAAGTCAGTTTGTTGATGTGAGGCAATAAAAATGCCACAGAAGACATTAGAACAAAAGTAACAGAAAACCATACTGTGATGAGTTAGACACACTGGCTCAGGCACTGATTTTTGGATGCTGACTATTCTTTGACTTGAGTGGGAGGACTGGATTAAAGCAGGGAAGAACAGTAAATGAATTTGACATTAACACTGTACTCTCAATCCCACATGTGCACACTCACATAGACACTTACAGCACACCTAAGTTTATAAGCCACGTTAAACACAGGCACAGAATCCAATTAAGGTGCACGCCAAGCAGAGACTTTAAGAAACAGGAGGGATGTGCGTGCAGAGCCGAATTCCAATTTGATTTATGTGTGAGGGAAAAGGGGGGGTCTTAAGACATAACATGCGACGCCCCAGAGTGGGATGTCAAAGTGATTTACATGTGAGGAAGAAACAAGGGGACGCCTTTTACATTTTACAACAGGGGGAATAAGACAAAACCTCGTCTCATCTCCTCCAAGGGTGAAGACACCAGTGTGCTCCAATTTCTACCATTTAATTTCATCCTGACCTCTGGGTTGGTCCCTTCCTCATTGATAAAACTTCTCTATTCATGAAATGAGTGTTGGCCTCGGGACACCAGCGGACCACTAAGACACTCGTGCTTGTGACAGGCAGAATGAGTTGTCACTGTCACCAGCTCTGTATGACTGGCAAAGAAGGGAATACATAACAGCAAAACTGGCAAAAAGTCAGGAAAGTAAAACTATCCAACTTCTATCTTTCTCAGGAAGACACAAGTTTCTGTAGTAATAACCTGGGTAGTGGCCAGAGGCGCAGGACTTCACTCTCTGTGGGAATACAGTAAATATCGCTAACTGAAAGAGAATATTAGATTTCACCTTGGTATCAGGACTGTTTTATGCCAGGACGAGAGGGGAGAGGAAAGCTGAACCCCCCACAGCACTTAGGAGAACTTCTTTCATTTCCTCTTTGAGAAGGCTCTGGGAATTTTCTCTGTGTGTTTTATGACAAGGCCCTTTTGCTTTCCGCCTCACTGGCCTTTGGGAGGCGTAGAGACAACCCATATGTGCACACATAGACAGTAACAGGAGGGAGCTTAGAGGAGAGAGCTCGGGGTGTGTGGTACTATTCAGGGAGGATAAGATGTGCAGCATTAATGGGAGCTGGCTCCTCTCTTTCTCTTCTCAGTGTGTATGCATGTGTGTGTCAGTTCGCATTCCAGGCCAAAGCAGGCTATTCTGGGGCCATGCAGCCACCACAGAAACAAACCACACACATCAGCGCAAGCGGCACAGCCTGCACACACAGCACCACAGCGTGTCCCAGCAGAGTTGAATGTGGGCGCTGAAAAGTGCTTTCACTAATCATAAGGGGGGGGGGGGAACTTGTTAATAGCCTGTAACCTTACTCACTCATGTTTAGTGTAAAAATCAATCAAAATACAATGCCAGATTTCAACTTGAGATCGCATTAAAAACCGCAAAGTGGTTGCTTTTATCATTAGGGGCGGATTATGTGATTCATGATCATTTGAAATAGTACAAAGCAGATTTTCAGAATACTATATATTCCCATTACAGCTATAAGATATCAACTTTATGGCTACTGAAGGAAGTGATGTCCATAAGCCTGTAAGTGTAAGCCTGAAAGCCACCCTATCTGACTGCACTGCCTCAAATGGTCCGGAGTAAAGAACAGAATCACAGGCATGCAAAACCAAGTGCAAGTATCATTAAGAAACGTTAAAAGCTCATTATCGCTCTACTGTGATCCTAAGATGAATCTGTCTTGAATGGAAGTATGTTGGAAATGTGCTGTCGTTAAATAATAATTCTTGGTTTTATCAGAGGAAGCTGCCTTGCAAAGATCCTTTTTTTTTCATGCCGTTGTCACCGAGAAGAAACTGAAATAGAGAGACTTAGTGGGAAACAAAGAAGATGAGAAAATAAGAGAGGATCTGGATTAAATTTAGTGATCTGAACATGGTGGTGAACTGGCCCGATAGAACAAAAGAAAGAAAAAAATCCATCATAGTGCTGTAATCATATTTGGAGAAAATCCATCCATCGGTAGGATTCATGTGGAAAAGCAAACAGCTGTTAGAGGATGATTATGGTTTATTACAACTGTTTATTTTCGAATATTCTGGCATTATTGTCATTGAGTTTGATAACATTTTACTTCCAAAAGTAATGAAATCTAGGAACAACCACCACAACAAAGTGTGGCAGGGCCAAAAACACGGATGGCCAGATGACCAGACAGGTTGAAAATGAGAGAAAAGTTTATCCAGACTACCTAAATCATTTAGCACAAAAGTGTAAGTGAGTAATGTCAGCATAATGCTCAGGTACGACTATGCAAGGTAGAGAAAATCAAAGGATTAAATGATGAATTGATTCTTATTATAATCACAAACATCCCTAAAATTCAGGAAACCTAAAGTCACTCAATTCAGTTAATTCAGTTATCAGTTAATTATTCTGAGCCGTTTGTGTATGCTGAGAGGTGACAGAAGGTCAGCCAGAGGAGGTCTCTAATGCAAATGCTGTTAATTATAACAGATAAAAATGGATGTTTATAATGAACAATCCACTGACCTCCACAGCACCGTGCCAGCAGTGGATAAACAACTGGCTGCACTCGTTCAGGCTTTTTGTATTTCTTTAAACCATAATTCAAATCACAATCGTCTTGGGCAGTACGGTGACCTTGCAAAATAGTGTGTGTGTGGGGGGGATGAACTTTCTTTTGGTTATGGTTAGAGTAACTTGCCACGTTCAGCATGAAGCCTGCTTGCTTGGAGGTTGTTGTTTTCCTTAACATGCAGATAGGGAGGAGAATGCTGCCTGAAATAGGCATCCAAAGGCAGGGTTATACCAACAGTCAACATCTCGTGAGTCAGACTAACAACAAACAGCTTCGAAAATAATTCCACCCTTTGCCTTTTCTTTTTCTTCCCAATAATGTTTAGCTAACCTAAGAGTTTGTTTAGAATCTGCATGATTAAATGATTGCTCCCTTTTTTTTTGCCACGTCTGACAATAATGCAGCCTTGTCACTTCTCCAGATCTCAGCTTACCCTGGGCCAAACTACAATAACAAGACTAATGTTACAACCAACAAGAATAATCCTTTAAGCAAGATAAAACGAGATTAAGATGCAGTGGGAATTTGGCAGAGTTGAGGGCATTCATCTGTTGCTTCAGGGAAGCTGAAATAAAGACTCCTCAGACATGTTGTGTTCTGTGTGTCCAGCCTCTGCTGTCCCCTGCAATGGGTACAATCCTCAGAGATGAACCATTGTGCCTGGGACTCACACTGAGGGACTATTGTCAACGTGAGGTGGGTGCAGGAGAGATACCATGGGAGAAAGGAGGCAGGGATGGAGGTAGAGACAGAAGAAAGGGCAGAGAAAGGAAAATAAGGGACAAACAGACAGAAAAAAACACAACAAAGAGAAAACAGAGTCCAAGTTAGGAGTCAGCCAGAACAAGGGAGACAGTGTGGGCAGAGCGAAGCAGTCAGTGAGACGGAGGAGGGAGTGAGGAGCTGAATTCTAAAACAGCTCTTTTTCCAGACATGATATTGAATATATTTTGCATAAAGAGGGTCCAGAGAACACACTTGCTGCTGACAGCTGTCTCGCTTTATATAATGACTGGCTGTGCGTGTCATCATAAGGAGACAGCCAGCTGAGAGTGAGAGCTGGACAAATCCTGTCGAGGAAATCTAATCTGTCTTATGAATAGCTGATACTACCTTTTGATGTGCTGGCTCAATATTTACCATTCAGACTGATGTCTGCTGATGTAAGCTGCTGAAAGATTTACACACGAAATTGGTCTTGATGTTACGTCTGGGCGAGTGCGCAGGTCTTCCACACTACACGTATCGCCATAGCACCATAAAAACATAAAGTAGTGTAGGAGCGACCCCCTGCCTCTTACTACGCAACCCTTTTGCTTAAATATCAAACGCTATAATATCGCTAAACGTGCTGCTATCTGCATCTCCAATCCTACTGATGCTTTTTATTCTATGCATTTAAATGGCCAAGTTAGCGGGTGCTAGTAATTGAATTAGCAATGCTTCCAGAGCTATAGAGGATGGTTTCTGTTAGCTACTGATTAGCAGGGCTAATTGTCTGTCTGACAAATTGTAATTGCAAGAGACAGGCCCATGAAATACAACAAGTGCAACTGGAGAGAGCCTTTTGTGTGCCTCCTTTCTTTTTAACAACCCAACAATACGAGGGAAGTGAAGAGAAATGGATGCACAGTATACATTTCGACACCATACAGCGGTTGTTGCCAAGCCGAGCTGTTATGGATAGTGTTCACATGTGCCAGTGCAGGAGGAGAGAGAGACGCCCGAGTGAATATCTACTATTTTTCTCCTCCTCTGGTGCTACATTGAATAGTGAACAATGCCACTGATCCTCTTCATCCTAGTGCTTATTGACTAAAGCTGCGCCACAGTGATTCTGTTGAAACTCAGCCACAGTGTCTGCATCCTGTTTCAATTTAATGCACTGGAAAAAAGCAAGATCATAATTGTATTCTTAAAATGGGATGCTTTTTTAAATGTAATTTTTTTTTTTTGCTTAGAATATTGTGAATTCAACAAGTTCTTATTATGCCTGCAAACTAGACACTTTGAGCTTTCAGGACCAGCATGACAGTGTGTAGCCTGTTATTAGACCAGGTGCGCAAGGTTGAAGATGGAGCTAAAAAGAAAAGTGCAGGGGGGGATGATTATATTTGCGTATTCTGCAATGTCAAAGGATTTTGAATAGCTCATGGACAGATGGAAAAACAAGGCTGAGTGGTACATCGGGCCGATTTGGCCTTTTATTGGCCCTGGCAACAAGATGGGAAAGTGAACACAATGCAAATGCAGAAGGGACGATTCATCAGCGTTTGTCGACCTTCTGCTGTGGGCCATGGAAGGTGGATAATGGTGATGCCAGCGTTGATTTGGCTGCCCAAGGTTGGCAGCAACCGAGGGCAGGGAGCTGAGTGAGGGACAGAAGGGGCAAAAGGACAATCCCAAACAGATGTGAGCTATAAAGTGGGATTCACCTGTAGATGGGGGAAAGGTATTTTGCTTTCTGGCTGCTGGGGTAGCTCTAAATGTCTCGTTAGTTGTGCAGCCAAAGAGTTAAGTTCTGCTTTTTTTTTTTTGTATTTAAGCTGCACAAGTTTGAAAGTGGAGCAAGGAGAAAAGTGTCAACCTTTTGTTCCTGACAGTGTTTTCCAGATCAGTGAAGATGAGGGTAGAGGTTGACAGGGAGAGAAAAGACTCTTCAGGCTGGAAGGACACTGCAGAAAAAAAAAACTTTAAGTACCAGACATTAACTCCAATCAAGGCCAGAGGGAGGGCTGACTCATGTTTCAAAACCCGACTCTCTGCACTTCCCAGATTGCCTTTCAGTTTGAGTACATGCTAGCTAGTTTATGTAATATAGAAAATGTCGTTTTTAAATTGTTTATAATCCTGAAAGTGTGCACCTGTTGTATGAACAGCTCCTCAGACAAACCTTTATACCTTTCTGAAGTGACTAAACCCTTTCTGCTCCCAGCAATTACTGACCAGCTCTGAGGGATGGCCATGAAAAACACATGGCCAATGAAAATATAAAAGTTCTCAGATGGCTTAACATCAGTTCATTTAACAAAGGTCCTCCTTCTCTCCAACTTCTGATGTTCTTAGGTGTTTTCTATTTTTTATTACCTCCAAGCAAGGAGGGTATTTACTGAGGAGATTATGGTTGCTGGGCTCAGGCTTTATCGATCTCTGAGTCTCGGCTCGATATGAGCAATACACTGGGTTAGACCAGCAGTGTTCAGCTACCACCTGAAGTGTCACTACTCTCTAAACCCTCCATAACAAAATGGTAAACTACCGAGCACTCTGGGTTTATTTTATGCTTTGCAGAATGCTTGAAAACAACTCAAATCATACTGCAACCAAGGGCAGGAAAAGAGGGTGGGATTCATTTTACCTTCATGCAGCATCAGACCTTGGTGGTGGTTGTTTTCATAAATGTTTCATGCATGTACATACAAGATGAGATCAGCCTGCCATCGATCATATGGTAATTATACCCACCTCTTTAGAGTATTATGGGCTGTGTGTATTACACTGGCTCTAAGCCTTGTGCTCTGTCAGACCATACACAGCCTCCCTCTTAGCGCTGCCAGCCATGCAAGAACAAATCACTGCCACTGGGCATTATCTGACAGGGCTGATGCATGGGGATGGGGTGAAATCACAAAGACAAGCGTAGGTGTAGCTTTTAGCTTGTTTTCCTTCTGCAGTAAAGAAAGGGGAAAAAAGAAGCTCATGCAACTCTTCTGAACAACGGTGCAACCGACATAAAACGCACCACGACTAACGACTGCTTATGCTCAGACTTTCATTGTTTGCTTTGGCACTTCCAGCTCCATATTCTCTTGTAAATCTATTTGATCAATCAGCAATGCATGTAACATGAGTGGAGCAACAGTGCCAAAAGGGAAATCCATTCAAGTCTTTCAAATCCAACAGCAATAAGAATGACAAATACATACGAACTCAGTCACAGAGGCACCCAAGTCTCTGTACAATTAATTTTTCTTCATGCAAGGATGAAAAATGAGGAAATAAAGACAAAGATTTGAGAGGAAGGTGAATAGAAGAACAGCACTTCAGCAGTTGAACTTAGCCTTGACTCTACAGCCCTGGTCCAATCAAATGCAAAGCAGGGAGTAGTGCGCAGGTCAGCTTAAATTGGCTCTGGGCCTCGGCAGGGATTATCAGGTTCTGAGAAGAAGACTTGGAGATGAGGGGCTGGTTGAGCTGGGGGAATGTCCTCGCTGATTCTGCAGCGGCAGCCGAGCGCAGGATGAAATAAAGAAGGGGGGATGATTGGGTGTGCGAATGGCACAGAGCATCTTTAAAAAGCATCTGTGTCCCAGTGAGCGGCCACAAAAGACTGGCTCTGCATGAATCCTCGTCTCTCTCTGTGGGGGGTTTCTCTGCTTTCTTCCCTCAGTCTGTTGATTTCTTTTTTGTGTGCTGCCCTCCACTCCTCCCAGTCCAACAAATTCAGCCGTGCTTGTTATTTCATCTGACCGTTTTTCTCATTTTCCCTTTCCAGTCGGATTTATATCAACACTGCTCCCTCCAGTCTCCCTTTTGTTCCATTCAGCCATTTTAGCACCACTGTTTCTCTTTCGTTCCCTCCTCATCCTCTCCCCTGGTTTTCCAGGGTGTAAATGGCAAACATCAGCAGTTGTCTAATCATCAAAGATACCTTGCTGCTACCACCTAGAAGTACACCCGCCGATGTCAATGTTTGTATGGTAACTCAGTGGGTCACAACACGCTTAGGTCCACGGGGTGGGGGTGGGGGGGCATGGAAGTATGGAAAAAAGAAAGAAAACAAGAAAGCGACAGCATGCGGAAGAGTGGCAGTGAAGGACAGAAAAGTGTAACTGCCACTTTTATTGATGCATGTTTTGTACAGGCATGTCATCATCCAGAAACTGAAGTCTGCATTCTTTCATTTCTGTATAGTATTTCACAGTATTTCTGTATAGTATTTTACATTTTGGTCGTCTCCTGCGGCAGAAGAGTTCAACCAAAATAGTAAACTCATACTAAAGAAGCTGCACGAGGCGTAAACACCCTAGAAAATGTGGAAAAGTGCAGCTGCAGAGTATATGTCAAATACAGTTTCAAATTGGATTTAAACACTCTTTACCTCCCTGTGTGTATCAACCCACAGCACTGTCGACCAAACCCACTGTCACTCCACCGGATGGGAAGTTGTTGTGACATGTGAAATGCTAAAACCATTTTACTGTAACGGCTTTAAGTTGTGGGAGCTGGCAGCATGCTACAACTGTAGCACGGTGTTTGTTGGAGGCGGGCAGAGCTCTGGATGCCAGTGCCAGCTTGACTGTAAGAGTCATACGAGCAGACAGAGCGAGTAGATATTCGCTCAGGAAAGCGGGTGAGTCAGACTGAGGGAGAATCAGAGCGACAAGAGCGGGAGAGAATTAGCACTCACCTGGATCAGTGTCAGGTCTTCCAGATTGAGCCTGAAGAGGTGATTTCTGTGGAAAGGTGGAAAGGAGGAAGTATGTTAGTTGCTGGAGACATTTTTTGTTAAAATACCGAGAGAAAAAAATATGTGTGGATGTTACAACATCTATTCTTAGAAGCCAAAGCTTTTTATCTGTGGTCTAACTCTCTCTAGTTCTCTCATCTCCACCCCACTACCCATATAGTGCCGCCGGTACAAAGGGATCCTCATAAGGAGCAAACTGTGTGGATGGATTCAACCACTGCTGAAAATAACGGACCTCCAGGTTTATCAAACCCATAATTTGGAGACCAAAATATGGAATTAGATTTGTGACGAATATGATGAAAGAAGTTTGAAAGCAAAAAACACCATCTGATAATATGTCTCTTTTGTTTAAAGTTTCCTCTGCTTCTTTCTCACTCAGCAGACTTTTGCTCTCACTGTCAGCTCTCTCGATTGCACCGTCTGACTTTTCCGACACAAGCCTCATGGGCGTGTTTTCTCAGGGGTGTGTTTTGTTTGATCCTAAGGACACAACTGTGACTCCATACAAAAAGGCCAGATGAAGCAGTGCTAAAACATTTGACAGTATGCTACTACTTCCTGGTGTTGTGTGCACATGAGAAATAGGGAGCAAGTGACAGAGAAAGGCAGAGATCGTGAGAAAATCAAAGCCTGAAACGTCACACTAATAACTGGCTATCCTGCTTTCCCTGAAGCTTTTCAAATTTGCACAGCACAGACAAAACGGTTTCATCTGCATTCCCAACTTCTCTAGAAACATTAGGTTGTAATAAATGCCTTCTCAAGAGGAATATTTAGTTTACTGAATAATGATGTCAGGCAGTCCTCCAAAATCATTGTATACCATTACCTGAATGACAGTTAGAACTAAAATTGTTTATTGTAATTTTTCCCTATTATTACTACTATTATTCATATTTTGCAGTTTTGTTCCAGAAGAATTTTGTTGGCTCATGCCACCAAAAGAAAAATGCATTAAACCTTTGAAAAGATTACAGTCATTTTGCAGCACAGATTGACCTAAGAAATTTTTTATTGCATTGCTTAAAACCTTATTTATAGGCAGAGAACTTGCAATAGCTTTAACAATAATCCATAATGTGCCTTTCTTTCATATCAGCGATCACTTTTAAAGAGCAAGTATTGTTTTTTCATAAAGGTAGATATCTCATTTTGGAGATATCACAAACACACACACACACACATTCGCACACACACACACACCTTCACAGAGACCTATCAGTCTCCAGAAGAGTGGCTATCAGCCAGGTCTCTGTGTGGCCACGGCCCCCATTTTTACTGTATTGATATTTGCATCGATCCCTCTTTCCTTCCATTATCACTCATTCTTCTAACGCAGCCTGCAGCCATCCATCCAGCCACATCGCCTTTTACAGTTAGACGCTCAACAGCCACCGAGTTGGCACCGCAAAGTGAACTAAATCTCTTATTTGATTTTTTGAGTGCTCCAAATAGCATGTGTTGATAGAATTGGCTGAAGTGGTAGCTAAAAATAAAAGCCTGTCAGCAGAAACATTGTGTTCCTGTTGTATATTATATTATATATTCACAATTTTGCTGTTTCAGTGGGAATTCGTTCACCTCTTCAACCTTTCCTCTTCATGTATCCACGCATACACACTTTCCCTGATTAGCCTTTTCCATCTAAGTTCCTGGGGTGCATTAGTAAATTCCCAGGGCTCACTTTGTTTGTTGTTGTTTCTTCCTGCTGGCTCCTCTGTTACCTCCTGTTCACATTGTAGTGAGTGTCTTTCTATTGACAACTAAGCCATTAAGAGAAGTGCAGAGCGCACTTCATCAGCCACAGGCTCGCACAGCGTGAACGTATACACCCAGTCCTTAGGTACACGCACACACACACACACACACACACACACACACACTGAGGGATACATGCAGGCTTTAATTTTATCACATGCCAGCATGAACAATGCAAGAAAATGTGGAGTTAAAAGCAAAAGTGTTTGTCACTAAATGTGTGCAATCTCTTTCAAATTCAGTACCTCAATCACAGAGAAACTGTAAACACACACACACACGCACACACACACACACCCACACACATAAACACACTCCTGGCTGGTCTTGCCAAAGACAACAACCCTCAAAGCCATTTTTCTCTAGCTTTTGAAGACATAGAGAAAGTGATCATTACTCATGCAATGCACCAGCAAACACTGAAAAATGGGGAATGAAAGACAAGACAATAAAGGTACAGACAACAAAAGAAAGAGACCTAAGGGAAGAAGAAATGAGGCAGAAAGAAAGCCAAAAAGACCTCTGATATGGTTTACCTGGCACCGACGATCAGTTCGTTCTGGCCAGGGTCAAAGGTCAGCTGTGAGTAATCCACCGTGCCCTCTGCCTTGAACCTGAAGATCCACGGCTCCATCTCTGCCAACGACACCACAGGACACAACAACAGTGAGCCAATCAGAGCGGAGAGTTCATGACTGCGAACGACAGCTGGGCTGATGGATTAGCTGCGTTCAAAGGGCTGCTGTAACTTTTCTCAAGACACTCAAAGGCCACTTTTTGATAGCAACAACGTCTTTCTGCTACTGTCTTTGTTCTCATTAATTTTCATCTTTCCTTTCAACCTTACCTTCATATTTAGTGATGCTGCTGAGCATGTGCGAAGTAAATACCATGACAAGAAATCAGCAGGAGTGTTTCAGACTATAATTGAATTGAAACTGTGAAAGTTATATTGCAGTAATTCTGCATTACTGGCAGGAGCAAAGTAAACACTTATTGTCACACATCAGTACAGCCTGCAATAAGGAACTGAAGAGATAGGGCTAATTAAAAACAATTAGCTGTGTGGGGAGTCAGGCCACCTGCCATATGTGGTAAGACAATGATATCATGAACGGCTGTGCCTCAGCCGCCCTACAAGACACAGCACACCCAAGCAAATAGCTCCCTGAAGAGTAGTGTGTGCGTGTGTGTGTGTGTGTGTGTGTGTGTGTGTGTGTGGGTGGGTGGGGGGACACTGGTGGGGGGAAATATATTTACATTTAGTACTGAAGTTCAATTAAAACATACTTGTACAGTATAACACTTCTACTACATTAGATTTCAGAGAGAAATTGTTGTAGTTTGCACTGCACTGCATTTATTTAATAGCATTTACATACAAAATAAATGCTATTAATAAAATCATTTTATAGAGATATTGTGCATTTTTATAGATTAGACTAGCAAACAGTATATATAGCAGTTAAGATTAGCTGCAAGATAAACAGCTACAATGACATTAAAATGCTGCTTTTAGGTTAATGCATCATGAATAATAACATAATAGTAAGAGAAGATAATAAGAAATTGATCATACTTTTACTTTTAATACTTGCTGATGGTACTTGTGAATGTTGTTTAAGTTGGATTTTGAAGGCAGAACTTTTCTTGTAATGTAATTTGTAGTAATTTGACTCAAGGCTGTAAAAGACACTGGGAATGAAAATCACCTTTAAAGTAAAGAAAGAAAAATCCTCCCTCCTTCCTTGTTACAGTCTTTACATTCTGGGTAAACCTGTCCTGACTCGACTTTTAACATTTTAGGTGTTTTTGTTTGCTTTAAGGCGATCGGTGTTTGAATAAAGAACAAAAATGCTCAGAAACATCCTGGGCTGATAAGGTCACACATTTAAAAAATCATTTTGTACGGTTCACAACACTCCTCGTGTGCGTTTGTGGCTCTCAGCCTCTTTTTCTTAAAACCCATGAAAACAAAAGTGAAAGCTGAGACCACTCTTCATAAGTGAATGTGCACAAACCAGTGAAATTCAGCTTCTTGTGACTCGGTGAGCAGTCCTTTGATTTCTGTGCACCATCACGGCTGGTGATTGACTGCTTTAATGGAAATGTATACTGCGGATGAACTCTGAAGATCTGACTTTTTATGGAAATTGACCTTGTCTGCTGCAACATAGCACGGTGGATACATGCCCACATAAAAAGAGAGCACGAGAGAGAGACATCCCAGACAGACACTGACATCTCATCCACAACATGCCTGTTCTCATGGCGCCCAACCCATTAACCCCTGACCAATCGAATCACAGGCCTGGTTGTAGAGCGACGAGGTCGGCCTGTCTACTGTCTGGTTACCCGATAGGTTTAGTTCAGGGTGGTCAATCAGTCATCGCGGTGACATGCTTTCGTCATCACTCACATGCACACACAGGTCGGATTACACTCGCAAAAGGCATCACCAGATACTAAACATCATCTCCAAGTAGCAAGAAATTCCTAATTATGAATAAGTTGTCTTTCCAGGAAGGCAGAATTTTCAGCAGTGGATGCCACATTGATTTGAAATCATTCATAACTACATCTGTGAGCTCTTTCCAGACAAAAGAAAAAAAGGACTTTTAATTTACGGAGGAGCTTTCCATCGGGGCCAGAACGGAGGGAGAGGACAGCTTGAATATCCTCCTCGAAACACATTATCTGCTTCTTCTGGCACACCTGTCAGACGACGTTTCAAATGAAAGCACGCTCTCTTGTCACTGCATCAAAAGCAAGCACTTTGGGTTTCGGCGACAAACGTGGGATTTCTGAGTTGTTCAAAATGAGGACAAACAGAGGAAGAAAATGGGGCCTTGCAAAGAACATCTGCCTCCTCAAGCTCACGTAGTGGGACCAAACTCTGGCTCTCCTAACAAAACAATATCATCTGCTTTGCCACTGTTTGCAAAGGCATTTCCCCTTGTTCTCTTTCAAGTCTCCGGTGACAAGTACAAGGGAAGTGAAATAGGAAAAAGCATCACGCATCTGGTTTCACCGTGCTAATACATTTTCATTAGCCGCGGTGAGATAAATATCTGGGAGATCACGGTCGACTTCACCCCAGGAGAATTCATTTTGCTTAATGGCTGCTGCTCTGGTTATTCTGGAGGGAGACACAAAGTTTTGGATGTGCCAATCCTTTGGCTCCACTGGACTTGTTTTTCACACTATCAAGAGGATCCCTGGAATACAAATGTAGCTGTGACAACCCCGGGGGAAGACGGCGCTTGACGAACCCAGCCTCTCCCCATAAATCTCCCTGACTCACCGGGGGAGGCTCGCTAACGGGGTGATGGAGTGTGTGTGTGTGTGTGAGTGTGCGTGTGTGACACTGAAAGAGAGACGAGAGGATATTTGCTGGGAAAAGGGGCAAAAGGTTTTAATTGAACACAACAGCACTCAAAGGATTTATGGCCCTTTGTGACGAGGCCAAGGACCATTCATAAACATTCATAACCGGAGTGGATGGGCCCTCCCAAGGCTGCAGAGCTAAATATACAGAGCTTCACAAAGTCAAACTCATGGGGGTTTAGCAGATCAAAGTTTGGCTTTACTACAGGGAAACAAAACTGTGGAACTGTAGAAAGATTTTTCAGAAACAACACTGTGGGTAAACCGGCTTCACTTCACCACTGAGACTAATCACACTGATCTGAACTTGTAATATTTGTTTTTGGATGGGCTGTAATATTTTAGGGACCCACGCAGAGGTTTTTACACTCTGACAAGAACAACCTGAACAGTAGCTAATGAAAAAAAACCAAAACAAATCCTATTCCCCACCTCACTTCCTAGATTTCAGGCCTGCCTTGCACATTACAGGGGTTCATGTCAGCTGCACTTTAAATGCATGTGATAATGTGATCACATCACAGCCATGCTTGCACAGAGGCTGTCTGAATCAAGGGGATTGGCTTCCTTTGAGACAGAGGTGTAATCGCATACAAACACACACACACGTGTGCAGACTTACATGCACGTGGATGAAATGAAATGAAAATGCAGATGACAGCCAGGGCTCTGGGCCAACATAAAACCAGGGAACACACACTTACGCACCCACCCCTCCTTTCTTGGTCCCATCTCATCCCCTTAACCCCTGTCTCCCTCCTCCTCAAAATAGAACCCATCACTCACATCCCGTTTGTTATTCCCCGCTTTGACACGCAGCAGTTGGCACAAAGACAAAATGACAGGATATATAAATATTTACACCCTGAATCAGAGGCCACGCCAGTCTCCTGTCTGCCTGCACTCAAAGTTAGTGCTCTATAGTACTGCCAGGCCAGCAACAATGGCAACATGTGGAACCAATTCGAAAACATGAATGGTTTTTCTGTGACTAGGGTAAATAGAGTGTGGCAGCAGGCACACACATAAATGAAGAGCCAATTCACTCTAAAGGCATCTGTGTGGTATTGGGCAGCAGAAAGAATGGCAACTATTTGGTCAAGTTGATGTGAGGAAACGATTTGGCTTTGCGGTCGAAAAACAAACACCTGCCCAGCCTGAGAAAGTGTAAAGCAAAAGGAAAGGTCAGTTAAGAGCTTGGTGCGCCGGTCTGTGCTTGAAGGTTTTCTTCCAATTATGTTATTTCGAGCAAGAAAAACAAGCACATTTTGCAGCTAAAAGTTCTGGGACTCAGATTACTGTGGTAGTGCTGTGGGCCCTGGGGCAGCGAGTGAATCGTGCAAGACAAACCACCATGAAACCACAAATAAGTGCCCAATAAAATATTTAAATCTAATGTATATTTAGGGCTGGAGTCCTTTGGTTTGAGTGGTGCGGGAGAGGAGACAAGCTTTTAACAAGATGACCAAATCTCTTCAGGCCACTTGACAAAAAAGACACGAGTGAGGAAATGACATGTGGGATTTTTAATGCAGCGGAGTAAATGAAAGACATACAAATTCAAAAATTTTCCTGCTTCGTGGCATCGTCAGCCCATCATCCATTAAAATAACACATGGCTAGAACAAAGCTGACGTTGGACATGAGCAGAGTGGAGATAATGTTTTGAAATGAAGCTCCAAAGACCTTGCAGGACTTTAAATTTAAAACAATCACTCCCAAATGACCAATTAAAAGATCTCTGATACCAGTTGTAGCCTGTTGCATTTATGAATGCTGTGAGGCCGTTTGTTTTTTTTTTTTCCCGCCCTGCTTTCACTCCCCTCTCTCTAACGATGTGTTAGCCGTTCAGGGATGATAAAAGCTGAGCTCAGTCGGCGGCTGTAAAACAAGTCTGCTGGTTCCACTCCTCTGAGACATGGCCCCTCAGCTTGGCCCGTGAAGGCATTGTTTACACCACAGTTTATAACCTTTAAAAGCCTTCAAGCCTACACTCAGGAACACTTGTTAAATACAACACTTTATTAATACAGTATATCTCAGGGGGTTTGAGCTACAATAACACCACAAATACTCAGAGATCTTGGCCAAAATATATCCTTTGCCAAGAATAGGGATTAGGTCTTTCAACACCCCTCCTGAAAATGATTCTATAAATACACATTTGCATTGGACCTCTGCTAAAGCTACATTCAGACCTGTCTTTTAGTGAAAGTGTACCTTTTGGGTAAACATTTGGGACTCAACTGAACAGTGTACTTTCTTTCTGAAACCCTACATTTGTAAAACCGCCATACGGAGCAGAAAGCGCTCTTTAGACTATAGCACCCTTGCACCACAGTAGCAGTTCTGTCAGCCAAGTGTTGTGCCAAGTCAGAAAACCACCATCCCCAGCGGGGTCAAACCCATGTGAGCCACACCCTTCAACAGTCAGGCCACAATTACACACACACATACACACACACAGAAAGAAATGCTGTCACTGGAACACACTCAGACAAGCCTTGACCTTGACTTCTCATGACGGGGCATGACCACTCTGAGATGTGCATCCTTTTTTTGAACCAGTCCAGCGATTAGAGACTGCGAGCTGTTTCAGTAAGTCAAGCAGAACCACTGAAACCAGCTACTACAGGAAAGAAGCCTTAATTTCCAAATACCCTTCATCTAGTGTCACTCCCAACCTTGAACAGAAAAAAATACATTTTTACATTTTTTGCCTCATGCCGGAATGCATTAACCTATCTGCTGCTGATTCATCCATTAAATATTTCTTTAACACAGGTGTTTAACCTCTAAAATGTCAGAAAAATATGAACAATTAAAATATTGATGCTCCACAGACCAAAGTGATGTTGTCAAATCGTTTGTTTTGTCTCACAAACTGTCCTAAAACACAATTTATGAGAGAAAACAAAGAAAAGCCAAAGAAATCCTCAGAGTTAAGAGGCTCGAACAAGGTCAATTTAACATGCTCTTTAAATGGCTTAGATGATTAAGTTGACTAAGTTTTCTAATTCATCTGATAAACTGTTTGAGTAATTTTTCCCTTGAAGCAATAGTTTGCCTTTATTTTTTATTTTTTTGCAGAGAATTAGATGAGAACACTGATAGCACTCTTGAATCTGTACACCAGTTATGGAGCTGCATCTTGCATCCTAACAATAAAACACAGTATGTGTCTGTTTCAGGCTTGAGGCCCTCCATTACGTTAAGTTTTCATCCCTATGAGGGAAAAAGTTTGGGAACCCCTGCTTTAAATATATCTCTGTGTACGTCCAATGGGGATAAGGTTTGCCTGGACAGAGTGGGAGTGTAATGCTGTTGTGATCCACAGGGGCATGTTTAATGTGTTTGTAGTCCTCCCGGCTCGCCTGAAGAGGAGCCATGGCAGCCTCGCTCTGCACATTCTCAACAACCAGGGATTACACTCGGCTATATTACATGGAGTACAATGACTCACAACAGAGAATGATAATAGGTTTAAAGAGAGGTTTCTCTTCCCTCACGCATCGATCGCGTCTGAACGTACACGCGCGTATGTGTATATGTGTCGGCGTATTTTGTATTGACTCAGCTTTTTAGAGTTTACTGCAAGAGAAAAGCAAAGGCTGTAATTTGGCAGTCTCTTAAAAAGCTTTGTATACCGTACGACTCACAACAATGATATGTGTTTGAACCACACAAAGACTGTCATCAGCCCATGAAAGGAAAGTTATTAAAAAAAAAAAACTGGGCAAAAACATTACCAAAAAAGACAAAGATTAATGAGCATCTTCATGTGACCATGGGAATTAGCAGCTGCTCTGCAAATGCTCCTGATTCTTATCCAAGGTGAGAATGAATGAGACTGGGGTGTAAACAAAAAGTCTGCTGTAAAGCTTCATGTCCTGGAAAACAAAGGTGATGTGTACGCAGTCAGCAAGCAAGAAACTCAGGGGTGAATTTTTTGGAGGGGTCAACAGGTTTAACAAGCCAATGAAACGATACAGCCTGTGCCTGTTCCTGCATTAGTTAGTTCGATCTAATTTCATGGACAATATTTCCACTCTTTAACAGAGTGAACACACGTGAGTGTCGCTGAGTTGACTGCTTTGTAACCCAAAGAGAGCACAGAGACTTACCCACCCATTCATCCATACGAACTCAAACACCGAAGGCGCAAGAGGATGCCCTTAATTGTAACTTGAACCTTGAAATATCATACTGACACCACCCACTGCAACTGAAAAGACTGAAAGGCTGCCCAGTGAAGCAGCCTGTGGAAGATGAGAAAAGGTTCAACTAGTTCTAGCCCTTGGGAATGTCAAGTAGGAGACAACTCATTTTCCTTCCCTTGGGAAAAAGAAGCTTGGCTGTTTTCCTCTTCACTTAATGATGTAAAAGTACTGTGCACTCACTTAATTCTTCGTGATTTTAGTTCACAAACAACCAGACTGGATAAACTGACCTTTTAGCTTTAAAAATGCAATCAGCTAAACCATCACAGCTGAACATTCAGACCGAAGACGCTGAATCACAGACTGTGAAGCCTCGAGTTTATCTCTCTTTCTTTTCTCTCTCTCTTCTATACAGTAGGCTTTGTGTTAGTGAACCATGTCAGATTGCTAACTGTAATGTCGACAATTTTTATTAATGCTCTTATATTTCAACCAAAGCATTAAGCCACTGGAGCTTAATGGTCCATTCTGGTCCATTAGAGAACACAAACGCATGGGCCACAGCTGACCCCACTGGCTGCCGTGTGATCCCCCTCATACAGAAAGCATAAGGCTGGAACATATCACAGAGAGGTTAGAGTGCCACCTCAGCTTACAATGAAGCCAGAAAGACAGAGTGTAAGAGAGAGAGAGAGAGAGAGGAAAGAGAAGAGGAAAGACAAGAGGAAAGAGATGGGGATCCTGGGTGGTTACACTGAATATGAATCTTTACATGCACGCGGCTCTTTGGACACACACAGTGACCTTGGTCCTCCGGTCAATTTTGTCCTAGACAGACTGCTATGTGATTATCTGACTGGGACTCTGCTGTACTGAAAACAGCTCAATGACATTTTGCTGCTTGGCAGTGAGTAGACAGGACTCCATTGATCGCTATAGATACCTTCTTTCGACTAAGTTTCACAGCATTTCATTACAGTTTAGCTGCTCAATAACAATGTAAGCCAAAGGATAAGGACATTGAAATCCGAAGCGGAGTGTATTGTATCTAAAAACTGCAGAGCCATGTAGTAATTAAAGGCCTACAAGGAAGGTGGCGTCTGCTTGTTCTCTCAAGGGAAGGAACAAAAACGACAAAACAAGAAGGAGGGGAATCGAGGAAGAGAGGCGAAAGTTTTTCTGCGCAACCTAAAATCTTTATATGTACTGTTTTGACAATGAAAAAGAAAAATCCAGAAAATTCCACAATTGGCCGTTTGTCAAGCCTCCTAGTTACTGTTGTTAGTCTACTCACACAATGCATTTATATTTTACGAGCCTGATTTCAAAAAAGTTGGCATGCTGTGCAGAACATAAATAAAAAGAGAATGAAATCATTTGCAAACAAATTGTGTTTATGGGCGGTTTGAAAGTTTTATGAAGTGCTCCTGAGATGTAGTAATATCCTTTATACAGTCATGTTTCACAGAGTGGTGAACCTCGCTCACATCCTCGCTTGTGAACGCCTGAGCCCTCTGAGGATGATCCTTTCATAAATAAATCATTGCTCCTGTCACCTGTTTACCTGTGGAATGTTCCAAACAGGTGTGTTGTTTTCTTGAGAATTCCTCAACTTTACCAGTCTGTTGTTGCCATGGAACCAGCTGATTTGAAACATGCTGCTGGCATCAAATTCAGAGTTGGCAGATGTTAACAAAAATCAACTAAGTTGATGAGGTAAAACATTAAATAAATTGTATATTAGACTTTTTTCAATTGAGCAGCCCGCATGTACATTAAGCATTCACCTGTATAGAGTTAGCCAGTGCCAGTCACCTGGACAGTCCTTTTTGCAGTGATGCTTTTACTCCAGATTACCTTTGTCACTTCCCTCTTACCACAAAATAAACAGTTTCAGTCATTATCTCGCTTGCAGCCATTGTTACAGGTAAGTGAAGTGAAGCGTTACTGAGATATCTAATAAAAACACCACGGCAAGTCACTTCTGTTACTTTTCTGTGGTCATCATCACAACTGGAAACATGGTGTGTGTGTGTGTGTGTGTGTGTGTGTGCATGTTCATGTGTATTTCTATGAACGCTTACCTGAGTGTGGGACGAGGGGATGCTCTGTCTTGTGACAGGGCGATTCAGGCAGCAACACTGGCCCTCTCCTACTGGCCACGCCTCCAGGCCGCAGAACCAGCATGCACTGCAGCAGCAGCAGTGCATGCTGGGTGACGGGGCGTCCCATGGGGGCCTGGGCTTGGCTCACTTCTCCTCAGGCCTCAGGGGCCAAGAGCATTGGAGAGACACACCTGAAAGGACAGAAAGAGACAAATTTGAGTCTGAGACTGATCTCACATCATTCAGTACAGGAGATGAAAAGCAGCAAAAATAAAATCTTACAAAAAGGGAACAGGGCAGAAAGAGGTGCAAGGAAAAGAGAGTGTGACAGACTGGGTAAGCTGTGGGCAGTTTTTGCTGAGCAACCGCAGCCCGTGTGCTCCTCATCACACCTCTCACCTCTGACACCCTGTGCATGAATCAGACACGACTCTGCATCATCTCACACGCCTCATATGTGTGAGTCCTCTAACATCTGAAATGATGTGCCCTTTGTCTTTGTGTCCGCTGCAGAGGAGCTTTGTCTTATGTAACGATGAGGGTCTGCTGTGCATATGCGTTCCAGTGCTCTTCATTTTTAAAAGTCGATTTGTTTGTTTGCATATGTGCATGGAGCCGCACTGCAGCACGAGTCAATTAAGCCCTATAGCTGCTGTGAGTGTGATAGTTTTTATTCACAACTGAACTTGCTTCCCAGAAAAGTAATTCACTGCAAGAAAAGCAAAGCAGTTTTTACATCTCAATTGGTTATGATTTCTTTTCTTGGTGGGGTGAAGTGATGAACAGTCTAGACCATCTACATCATGACTTTTTAATCATTTATGTTATGCTATTACCGAGAATAATTCATGCTGTGCGCAACAGAAGAATAAACCTCCTTGACTGTATACCACATTTAAAGCAGCATGCGTGCCAGAGTGAGTAACGATACTGAGGATCTTAGCTGCTATGTGCTACTAATAGTAAGCTTTCTTGACAGAAAATGTTTTCTGTAACTGAACCCCGGGAAAATTCATATTATTTAATGTATGTGAAATATGCTTTTCATCTGTTGTCCAGTCAGTGTTAGGAAAAAAATTGGTGCTTTGTGGTGCGGGAACAGAACAGAACAGTCCTCCCTCTGTGACAGAGTTGATTTAGTGTGAATGGTCCATTGCAAATAAGCAGAAACTAATACCATATTTGTTGTGGGAAGGCAGAAAAATCCGAGAAAATATGCACACTGTAAAAATAAATAAATAAATAACTAAATAAATATAAATAAAGTGAAGCGAGTCAAGAGAGAAGGACGTGGTGAACATTCGGTCTCCCCAGACAAACCTCATCTCCACTTCTCTCTTAAGTCTGAACCTTAGAAAGCCTGGAAGCTTGGAGCGGCTCTGGGAACATAAGGCACCTCTCCACTCCTGCTTTCAATTGAAAGTCCTAATGTTGAGAGTGTGCTGGTTTTATTTCATTTTCCCCTTATATAGAAAGTTTACTCTGCCTTTAGTGTGCATGAATAAAGCTCCGTGACCTTGAGGCCTATAAGGAATTCATTCAAAGACCAGTGAAATGCACAGGCAGCGGGGATATGTGGTTTTGCCTTCACCCACGCTGTAATGTAAAACACCTGTCAGCCACAGCCGGGAAAGCAAGTGACAGCCACTGCCAGTTGCCTCTCTCTGTTCCTTTTCCTTTCGTCTCGACGGTTCACACGTCAGCTTTCGAGGTTTCACTTTAGTCAAACTGTCATTTTACTTGTCATTTTTCTTTGTCTGCTAGCTTCCTTTGCAGTCTTTAATGGTTTTTTTCCTTAGCTTTTGCTAAATGGAAGTGGTAAGTCATTTTACCTGTTGCGGCTGAGAGTGAGCAAGTCACTTTACCCAGGTATGTCTGGTTAAGTGACTGGGTATGTCTTTGTTATGTCTGCACTCACTGAAGGGAAATATTTGATGATCTGCCGGACACGGAAGCGGACCAAGACATAGTCAAGTTGTGTGTGTCCTGTGCACACACACATGTGCATAGGGCTGGTTGACGTGAGCAGGAAGTGAGATGTATGCTCTTTGTTGACCTCTCAGTCTCACGAACACACACACACACACATGCATGTTCAGAAAACAAAAAAGTTCCATCACCTCATATCTGTACAATGTGTAATACTTTGTCCTTGTGATACATGAACAAAGTATTATGTTGCCATTTCTCACTATGGTTGGTTGTCGCTTTGGTATACTTTTATGTGCATTATGTGCATTAACACCAGCAGCAGTGGCTCAGTGGAGTTGTGTGGAAAACCCAAACACGTATCGCATTGCCCATGTGTGATAGGCCTACAACTGTAATGGTCTTTCAAGAAAATTGCACCATAGTGCAAATAGTGGCCTTTCACTTAACTGCAGAAAAAATACACAAAAATTAACAAAATAAAACAGCACAAATGATCGAAAGGGTCTAAAGGGTGAAGGGTCTAAATGACATTTTTTTGTTATGTATTTAATGTCAAAGTCAAAATGCAAAATGAATCCATCTCTTTCTTTGCCCTTAATGAAAACCTGTTATTACATGGTGAAACAATTAAACCATTCTAACAAATGCATATGTCACTTTGAAGACTGCCAGATAACCTGATTTATGCCCACACGTGCATTTGCATCATGCCTTTTTAAGTACCAGAGCACAGACAGACAGCCTTTACTTGATTTAAAACCAAGTGATCCCTGGTGGATCCTATTTTCTCTTTAACTCACCACAAGCCACCGACTGGTCCTGTGGGAGAGAACTGGAAGAGCTTTCTGTGCTGTTCGGTGGTCTAAACTCTAAATCATCTTCAGGGCATTAGTACAAACCTCCTCCTCCTCCACCACCACCTGCTCCTCCTCCTTCTCCTTCGTCTCCCACTCCAACTTCTTTCTTTCACACCTCTACAAATACAGACACACACAAACACACCTACTGCACCGGTGCATTCACAGCACACACACACACACACACACACACACACACACTAAAATCACCCCGGGACCTGGTGATGGATGACACACTGGTGCATTCAGGGGACTTAGCAGAGGGAGCCTCATAATCACATAAAAAGCGAAACAGCGACTCTGACATTTGAAATGCACGTACAGAGCAGATGACTGTAATTCTCCCTTTTTGAATTTTGATAAGGCGCAGACACTGTGAGCATCATCAGCATGCTTTATTATCACACATGATTTTCTGCTCTCTTGACTTCATCAAAGTGATGTCTGAGGTCGTCCCTTCTTCCTTTAAATGCAGTCGATCAATTAGTCATCTGACTTTACAAAAGAAACATAAATACAAGACTTCCAAAGCAACAACACAACCATCGTGAGGAGGGAAAAACCAACTGAACTGCCATTTCACAATAGGAAATGAGTAATTCCATATTTTTTCAACTTTAGAACTTAACACACTATCCTAAAGGTCTTTCATCTCAGATCATTGATGATAACCACAACTAATTTATTTCTGAATCTGCAATTTTAATACATGCACCCGGTTTGGAAATGATCCTCTGAGGTGCTGATTTAGTCTTAACGGTCAAAATGGATTCCACAGCTTCTCTGGTGATCTGCACGACTCCCACATGTGTTCATCTGTATGTTCACTGAGTGAATCCTCACATGCAACACATTAGTACCACTTGGACTTTACAACTTCGAAGTGTGTTACAGCTTCATACTTCTACCCCACTACATTTGTCTGACACCTTTAGTTACTTTTGAAATTATAATTTGCCATTCGTGTCCTGTGAAAATCGTGTTTGAAAATAGAAAATAACCTCAAGCTCAAGAGGTGAGAAAAATCTCTCACCTTGAGCTACAAAACGACTTAAAAGTCCTGGAAAATGCTTTGTCAACGAAGCTGAAAACACAGCTGTTAGGTTACCTTTGGGAGAAAGGTTCTGAACGCAGGACTTTTACTTAGGGTGGAGTATTTTTACAGTGTGGTGTAAGTACTTTTCCTTAAGTGAAAGACCTGAATACTTTCAAATGGACACTAATCAGCAGAGAACTGATAATACACGAATCTCTTGCAGATTTATTTGTTACAAATAAACATGATGTACGCCACCATGTCTCCATAGATACGACAGGTTATAAATACAGAGCAGACAGACATCAGAGAGGGACAACAGCAGAGGGAAAAAGAAAAGAAGCAGACATATGTAGGGGACTATTTGCTGTGCTAAAACATTTATGTGTGTTCCAAGAGCAAATATCAGATGTGGGGTAGATAAAATGATGCAGCCAGGCAGTGGCATGTCTACAATGGTTGTATGGATGCTTTGATCTCCACTGTATAATGTTATGTTATTAGAAGGACAAGGTGCACAGTGGCAGTGAGACTTTTTTTATTGCTGAAATTGATGCTTGTATGACACAAAATTTTCTAGCTTTGTGCTCAGAAAGAAGAGAAAGAAGAATTCAGATGTTAAGTTTGCTTGCAGTAAAATGTAACAAGCAGAATAATCAATTGGCTCAGACTGTCAATAACTGTTTACCTCATAGTTCTGAAAAGTCACATAATGGTGCATTCAGCTGCATATAGACAGTATTACGAACACACACACACATATACATACACATTCTTCTCTGCATCCTTGCAGTTTTGGAGCTGAGGTGTCAGCTAACCAATCAATTGAAGTCTTCCTGCAGCAACGAGTGCAGGGAGGATCATATTAACACCACTATTGATTTTGTTTGATGGGGACTTCATGATGGTTGAATCTCACTATACATAACAAACAGGTTGCTAAATAAAACGGCAGTTTTGTATCGGTCACACTGACACATGCGCACACAGACGGGTTCGCACAGAAACACGTTTGTCAGATGTGAGTGGTGCAGTGATGATGATCCATCTGTCCAAACACAGTCAGGGGAGTGTGAGATCGAGGTCACAACACAGTGCTGATAGATGCTTCTCTCTCTCTCTCTCTCTCTCTCAGGCCAGACAGGACACACACCAGTAAAATCAACCCAGACTTTGAGCACACAAAGACAACACAGAGCTGCTTTATATAGCTGTGTGCCCATTGGGCTTATATGTGTGTGTGTGTGTGTGTTTGGACGCGACTGACTGGGTGTTTGCCTGTTTATCGCTGTCTATCAGATGAGTTATTGCCAGTTTTTGTTTGCTGTTCCGTGTGTCTGTTTGCCAGTTGGTATCTGTGATTTGGGTGTTTAAAGCACGCACACAGAAGTGACCGAGATGCTTGCTCTTAACTAAGGACAGCCGGTTATCTGATTTCTTGAGCGTCACACTGACTGACTGAACCCATTTACTGACTGATAAAAGTGATGACAAATTCAAAGGCTAACCAGGAAGCTACCAACTTGAACATGAACGATTCACTGACTCTGACCGACCGTTAAACTTGAAGACTGACTGACTGTCGGAATGGCAGACTGAACGACAAACGAGCTGACAAAATAACAAACTAGGTGACTGACTGACAGAGAGACTGATGATGCAACCAAGCGAGTGAATAACTGCTGCCTGAAACATGACATGATTGACTGACCGAGCAGCTAACTGACTGACTTTTCTTCCTCTCTGGCTGTCATGAGCATTTTTTTTCCTCCATCTGTCAAATTTTTCAAACTTCTGTCGTGTCCCTTTCTGTTTCTACCTTTCGTTGACCTTTCCCTCACTGTTTAATGCGCTCGGCCCACCTCAGTCTGCTGGACGTCCCATGGGGGGGCTCGGCGGAGTATGACGGACAGAATGACGGAGTGATGACTTCGCCAACAAAGGCTCATTGCCGCACAGCTGGGTCCTTTCTCCCCGTCGACCTCCCGAGATCAGAGGGCAGATTAATTCCGTATGAAGAAATGCTTGTGTCTTCCCAAGAGTGCATTTGAAAAGCACACTTGGATCAAATCTTGTTTGTTTCAAAAGCTTATCTGCGCTGCACAGTGTGGCTTTTGAAGCTCAAATCAAATGTGCACATGTGCAGTTTATCTATTTTGCTCTTTCTGCTTCTGAATCTGTGCAGAATCCATTTTCACACTCCAGCTTTCTGACTCTGATATTTCTCTGCATCTGGATCGAATAAGTTGATTTGTGTGTGTGAAAGAGAAAGAGACACACACTGAGGCCTGAAAGTCTTTATGTATTATATGCAATTTATTATATTTAGTACTTTACTGCTGTTACAGATTTTTTGCCTAGTGCCTCTTTTCTTGTTTCTGTAAGGTAAAGCAGTTTGAACTACATTATCTCTGCTACACTCCTTGTATAAAACAAGTCTATATTTTCCTTGTGTTTTCTTTTCATATTATGGTTCTTTTTTCAATTTTTTGTTACAAAACTTGAATATAAAGGCTATCATTAGTGTTTGTTTTGCTTGTGTGCTTCTTTGGTCAAAATTGCAAAGAACAAAAAGAAAAAATAATAAGTAATAGTAATAAGTAATAAGTTTTTGCACCGCGCCTATATTATTGCCGGAGTTCATTTGATTGGTGCAGTGTCTTTATGAGCGGGCACTGAAATCATTTCATTCACACAACATCCGCACAGGTAGTTCACCAGCCAGTGTGCTGAGTGACAAAAAGCAACATCTGGCGAGAAGTCCGGCAAATGTTAGCCAGCTCCCATGTTTCAACAATGAGGAAAAGCAGAGCAGCTTCTGGTTGGTGGACAGAAACTAACATCGCAGGTACTCAGCTTTGTTCCACAAAACTTCTGCTGGAACTTTTTTCAGGAATAGTCACTGGGTAAATTTAAGAAAATGTCATCGTCCTCTGCTCTTGAGTAATGGTTGTACACCCCTCAGCTTCTCTGGGATTCTTTTGTTTTTTTTCTTCTACATGCTGAAAAACACAATGAATCTTAAGCACACCAAAGTCTGCGTCGGCTACTGCACTGAGCTGAAAGACTGTTTTTAACCTGCCCTGATGACTCGTCTGACCACAACCATAGCTTTGGTCCAGCTAAATCTGGGCTGTACATCACACACATTTGCCACAGAAACACACACACACTGACTCTCTCAACTGTCTTGCTTCAAAAAAGAAAAAAACCCACACACACACACACAAAAAGCACACCCATCAATTTCATCCGAGTCCCACCCTAACTCCCCAGAAGTTCCCAAATCCTGCTGTTATTTTTACTCAACTCGGGCTGTTGCATTTCCACGTTCCAAGTCCAGACGAGGAAAGGCTTCAGCAAGATGCAGTATGTGGCAGAGCGAAGTGACATCATGCCTGAATGGAGCAAAACATCCGTGTGAAAGCTCTTACATGCCACTGGACTACCAGCGTGACCAGGAGCTGTCTGGCTGCTTCCATGATTGCTGGAAGTGGTTCAGTATGACCTGTGACTCAAAGCTATTACAGAAATCCTGGCAGGATAGCCCTTTGAATACAGAGCAGGGCTTTTAAAACTGTTCTCTTCCAAATTTAGGTCAAGGTAAGGCAGAGTCAGGACTTGTAGCCTACACAGTCGACTTCATAATTCAGGGGAATTAATCATTTCTGAGCTTAGTCGGTTTCTACTTGGCTTTAGACAAGAGAACACTGAGTTTTCTTTTCATTTGTATTCTTTTCTTTTAGGAGGCCTTTGTCTTAAAGAAAAGTTTGACATTTGGGGAAATATACTCTTTTTTTTGCCAAGAGGAAGATGAGAGGATCTTTTGCCTGTGTGCTACTTATGAATCTATTGCCAGCAGCTAAGTTAACGTAGCACAAAGACTGGAAATGAGGGGAAACAGCTAGCTTGTCTCTGTCCAAAGCTAACAAACTCTGCCTACAAGCACAGCTGTTTCTGCCTCTGATGCTAAGCTAAGTTAGCCAGCTGTGGCCGTTAGTTTTACTGCAGCACACAGATGAGCTTCTCATGTAACTACCAAAAATTTCTCCAAATGTCAAACTTTCCTTTAAAGTTTTCTTTAAAGCAGAAGACCCCGAAGGAGTTCAAAAGATAAACAAAGCCACAAGCAGCAGCTTTATCAAGATTAGCTGACAGCACACAGTCTGCCTTTCAGTTGCAATTAACATTACACCACAAGCTCCACCTCCACCTCTACGGCCAGGCTGCAGCTGCAGCCGCTGCTGCTGAGATGTCGGCATAACACAGCGTCAGCTTGTGAAGGGAGAAAGAAAAAAGAGTGGCTGACCCAGACTCTGATCGGCTGTTGAGGCAGCAGCTCTGACACACAGCCCAAACCCTCAGGCTACTGTCAGAGCTGCTCTCAGTGTCAAGAAAGCGCAGTTCACAGGGAGAAAATTGTCACAACAACCTTGCAGCTCTGGAGTGGCTTAAATCTCAGAGAAGAAACTGAGTTTGTCATCGCTGTCCCAAAACTACATATCACTGAGAGTTGATATTTCCATAACAACCTCAGCAAGGTACTACAAAGTTGACTCTCTGGCAGGAAAGCAAGTATTATTATGCTACCAGCAGCACTGAATAAAGTTTGGTAGTGCATCTTCAATGACAGTATCACTGATGACTCTGACTGAACAGCAAGCACTGAAGATTAACATAGAACCCTTTAGATATAGATAAACCTTATAGATATAGACATAGAAAAACCTTTAGCTCATTTGAAAGCGTATGATCAGGTTCTTTCTCACCGGGAAAATGATCAAAACAATCACCACATGGACATCTGAAGAATTTTCTGCCATTTTCTTAACTGCTTGTGTAGAGTATTGGCATCAAAGATTCGTTACACTTCAGAGCCTTTGTTCTCTGCACGGTGGATTAACGGGTCCAGTCCACACGAGGGGAGCGGTGTCATCTGACGCATGATCAAGAAAATCACTCACAACATGTGCAGGAAATACAAATATCAAACTCATGCGCTCATACCAGCACATGCACGCTCAGCTGGGACTGCACAGATAAGGTGCATAAAGCCCACCACAGAGGGATGGTGACATTTTTAAAGCTTTAATTACATGCTTGGCTAACAGGTAGCCGACTGTCTCACTGGGTGCAAAATTACACTATCACAGTTTACAGCTGTGCACATATGCCATTCACACAAACACCTGCCTTTTACACCTCTGAGGTGAAGAAGCAAAGTGAGGGCACTCGCTGCTCTGCCAATATCAAGGGTGACTACTAACTACAGGCCCAGCTCATTGATCTAGCCATACTTTCAAAAGGGCACAGATGCACCTCACAGGAGAATGAAATGCTACCTTGGCGCTAACCAGACTCTAAATGAAAAGAAAATTACAGTCATCCAAGGGTAAATTTCTCCCATCCAGCTGAGATTGTGGAATCAGTGAGCAGAGACTTTTTTTTTTTTTGTTCTGCACAGATTACTGCAGTTTTGAATCATCCAATTACTAATATCGTAATCAATCATATCAGCCTTAGTGGTGACAGGATATGACTGGGGGAATGATGGATGAAATCTCTGAGAGATAGATTCTACTACAGGGGAGGTCGAGTCTCTCTGGTTATATTTGCTGTGAATATACAGAGCTTTCAGCTCTGGAAGGAAAGGTGGAAAGCTACACAGATACTTCAGCATCATTTTGATGATGCTGAAGTATCGAACATGATGGATAGATGGCATAGAAAAAAGATGGATGGATGGAACACTTATTTCCATTTTGAAGGCTAAATGTTGTTTACATCTATAGTTTCAGACCACTTACTTTAAAGCTGCACTTATTAATATTGATAAATACAATGGATCAAATAACTATGTTGCGGAAGGGATCTCTCAATTGTTCAGCCAAGCCCGCCCACAACTTAACTGTTTTTGATTCACTCTCATAGCAGACTTCACTTTTTCAAGAAAGAAAAGAGCTCAGAAAAACACTGTGTGCTAACCTGCCCAGCACAAAATGGCAGACAAACGAAGTCAATAAGCAGCTGGTGAGCGTAGCATTTAGATGGATTTCTCAGGAGGTGGTAGAGACCAAAAACAGAATCTTAATTCATAATGGAGCAGCACTTGATTATTTTGTAGTTTCACCTGAGTTTGGTGAGCTCTGTTTAACAGCTCGATAAAATATGGTTCTGCAAACATGCTGTAACCGAGATTCCTATCTGATCAGCGCTAATTTTACGGATTGTACTTGTACTGATCCCTTAATAATTACATAATTGTGAACTTAGGAGGAAAACCTGCTCATATTTGTTCTTTTGAGTGCAGTCAGCCACCGTGTGTGTCTTTCTTGTTACTTTGTTTTCCCCTTTTAGAGTAAACACCAGGAGAATGGAGAAATTAGATCAGGTACAATGCGAGTGTATTCCTTACTCATGAGCCTAATGCGCACTAAGTGCTATTCTCTGTCTTGTATTCTTTTACTTTACTAAAGGAGTTTATTCTTTTCTCAGCTACTGGGCTCGATCTAACAGTTGGTAAACACAGTGCATAATCTGCATGACATGACAAAATAATCACATTTAATCACAGTTAGTCTAAATTCTGGTCCTTCACTGATAAAAGCCCCAACTGGTCAAACCCAAAGGGAGGCAAGGGCCGGGGAGAAGAGCACTATAATCAATCTTCCCACATGTTTGTTGCAATCATAATATCCAAGATAACAAGCCTAACAGGCTGCCAACGCCTACAGCTCAGTAATTATATGCCTGAAAAACAACAACAACCAACTCTTTGGCAGAAAAAAAAACTAAAACATACACACATACAGGGACCTACAGCAGGGGAGGGAGCCATAAGGATGCTGCCTTGAGGTGAGTCGTCTTACTGTATCTGAAGAAATGTAGCAGGAGGGATAGTAAATTAGCTCTTGGCTCCTCTGGAACCAATTAATCACTCACACGTGTGGATATGTCTGTGTCTGTGTGTGTCTGTTGACTGGCCTGGCCTTTGTAATTTGTCCTGTTAACACCAGAGATGAGCACAATAGCAGAAAGTTATGGCATTAATGAGGAGAGCGAGACGGGTTAGGGTTAACTGGCTGATGTTTTTAACACAGAAAGGATGCAGCTGAAGTGGTCTTTGTGTGTTTATGTGTTGCTGTGTTCATGTGTGCATGTGTGTGCCTGTCTAAGTCTCCGTCTCCCAGAAAACGTCTCCCAAGGGTAAACTGGAACAACAGAGGAGCAAACTCGGAGACGGAGCCTGCAGGCATCCAATGTGATCATGTCTCTGCTAGACCAAGCAAACATATGTAGCCCCCCCCCAGCACACACACACACACACACAACGTCTGGCCTCTGTCTTCCTCTCTCTCTCTCTCACTTCTTCTGCCTGCTCATGGGGAGACAGAAGGATTGTGTTTCATTGAGAGCTGAATGGACTGAATTAGTCCACACCAACAGATAGCCTCCTCGAAAACAGGGACGCCTGAGACTTGTAGCCACTTTCAGAACCAACCTGCACCCCAGGCAACTCGTGTCTCCAGATCTAGTAAGCCTATGTAAAAAGACAGACTTCACCCCGTCTGTGGAATGTACCACTTGAGTAATTCTTCCTTCTTCTCCACTTTTCTACAGGAGTAGGGCCTAAGGGTAAAGGCTCTAATTGGGCATTTGAATCCCAGCTGGAGTCCACAAAAAGAGTCAGTGGTACAATTAGGAGGCACCCGACTTGAAATGTATTTATTCTGCATGTATATATATATACTGTATGCGTGTGTGTGTGTGTGTGTGTGTGTGTGCGTGTGTATACTGCATTGCATGCATTGTACATAGTAAACAAGTAACACACAAACACACCAAACTGCTGTCAAAATCTGTGATATCAAGATAAATTTTTCAGCATTACATTTACAAAGATTGTTATATAAATACAATAACTGTGAATATTTCACTGGCGGGAATCTTTAGAGACTTCAGAGAAGCTCCTCTTGAGGTCATGGGATGCACCTATTAAAACATGGCTGCTTAATAAGCTCATTTACATCTTGTGAAGACAGGAGTGAGTAAATCAAATGATTTGTGCTGTGTCTTTGAAATTCAACACATTAAAGAGGCTAACTTTTAAGATCAGGGCTCAGTGATGAGGAATCTGCTGGGAGGCGGTAATTGCATTTCCTTACTGTGTGATCCAGTGTATTTTCCCCATGAGGGAGGCCAGGCGGTTTTTCAAGAAGCACAACAACATGCATATCTCGCAACACACTCTCAGAGGGTTAAAAAAACCAAAGCAAGGGAGGGCAGGGGCAAGAGTCACAAATACTAATAGATGGGGGGATGTGCACCATCCCAGACACAAAAGGGTAAAAAAAAAAAAATGTCAATCAAACAACATATTTTATTTACCAGAACCTCTGCAGAATTCCATAACAAGCTCACTTCTCCTTTCTTTATAAAAAAAAAACTTACTAACCTTAATGCCATCCTCCACAGTGCAGCATGAATATTCACGAGTCTATTTATAAGTATTGAGGCTGATAGCTGACGGCTTTAACAACCCATATTTCACATCTAACACTGACTCTCATTTAAGTCAACACAATTGCACCACTGTACGGTAAAAACCTTAACACCGCGCCACATATGGTCCCATCATTATCTCACCCACATCAATAGATGCCATTATCTACATGCTAAGGTCCAAAAGCTTAATGATCGCGTTGTCCTTCACCGTGTGCTCATTAACCACTGTGACAAAGCCTTTTGTGCAGGTAGATTTCCTCTGTAAATGCCAGTCGGAAGGTCACGAGAAGCAGTGAATAAGCGCACAAGTTGACAAAGTGCCAAGGAAGAAGCGCTGGTTAAATTAAGAAAATGGCAGCACAAGTTAACCAAACTAAAAATGAAATACTAACATCACTGTCATACGGAAATTTCCCTCTTTGTAGCACAGGAATCCATATTGCTCCTATAATGTTGCACACTTTCATAGCAGCATGGATGCATTTGAGAAGGGTACACTTTGAGGACAAAGACAGGATGGGTGACTTCTTAAACTTCTGAGGCAAATAAAAAAAAAAAAAGCTGATTTTCCGCGGGTGTCATTATTGATGCTGATCCCTCGGCGCGTCACGCTATACACTCTTACTAATCAGGTCTCACTATAATGTTTCCACACTGTCTCCTTCTTAGATCAATGACACTCTGCCCTCCTTTAAAAGCATGAAACTTCAGACAGAGAGAGTGAACTGCACTTTTAATCCACCACTACTGTGCTGCTAAATAATCGACATGGACGCAGGGCATGGCGTACATGAAATAAAGACACACAGACACACAAACTTTCTTTAAAAATAGAGATGCACTGGCTTAATCAGTATCAGGGATCCTGTCCACTTGGCAGATCATTAAATCTGCTTTTGCTGAACAATTTCGATAAAATGAGCCACCGCTGTAGCTGTAGGACTGTACAGTGAAACTAAATGAGCTGACATGTGCAGTTAGATAATTTTACCATGTTTGACTCTATCAAGTCCATTCTCATTTCAGTCTTTTTGCAACATTGCCTGGACAACATTAGATTTTACTGGCAAATCTCAGTAAGTGGAGCAGCTCAGTGAACGAAGACTGACGTTACTTATCACACTACTTTTACGTTACGTTACTGTTCTGTTACTTTTACGTTCCTCTCAAAACAAGCAAACAAGTAAAATACAGGAACAACAAATAAAATATGTTTTTATTGGGAGTAATTTCAACAACATTTTAACAAATGAATTTATAAAATTAAGCAAATTACTTATTAGAGCGGTTTTATGGCTGGTTTTATTTATGACCGCGATCCCAGTGTAACAGTGGTTACTTCTGCAGATTTCAAACAAAACGTCACCTCGCAAAGCTCACCTGTGGTGACTTTAATAAATATGAAACAATAATTCATTATGTGCTACTAAGGGCTGATATTGTAAAATTCTTTTGCACAGTTGCACAACAGCTTGCATATAAGCACAAACACACACTCCCACACATGCAGTTGTCAAAACAACAATGCTCTTCTCAGCTTATGTCACAACTGCCTTGTAGCAACAACACAAGCCTTTAAAGACTCTACGTGACAAACATTTGGGGGTATTTGAGACTGTCACTGTCAGACCCCTAATTGCAAGTCTTTGGGGTACTGAGCCACTGTGCCCTTGAAACAACACAAAACAAGTTTCCTCTAATTGACCTAAATGAGCCATGTAACAGATAGAAATCACTTTGATAATGTGTCATCAGTTTCCTCTGAAAAACTGAGAGCGACAGGCAGTAGAGGCTACAAAGAAGACACATCCTGTCTGTCTGTGAACCCGAAAGAGAAAAAAAAAAAGGCTGAGTGTACGACTGCTATCTGTTGGGACACATTGCATATCAAACACTTTTGGGTCGGGGTTAAACTACAAAGACAGAATAATCAAACCCCCCCGATCTTAGGAGGAGGAGGATGGATGGTCTGTAATCGTCATAAGAATGCATGTGTCAGCAGGTATTCATACAGTAAAAGAGCAGGTGTGTGTATGTGTAAACGCACTGGGCGGCTTCAAGCTTCGCGTTGGTGTTTAATGAGTTTTGTAGGGGAAACTCCAGGGTTTCCGGGATGAAAGTCAGACGCCGTAGTGTATTTGGGCCAGCATTAGCTCTCTGAGCCTTCGTAGCTGCAGGCTCTTTTGCTAACTTGATTAGGCAGGAATGGGCCAGGTGCTCTTTTGCCTTCCCTTCTCTGAAAATTAAGGCTCTTCCAAGGTCACGCTGTTGCAAACATGTACGCAAAGGGACAAACACACGTCGGCAATCTTTGTCTCACTTTACGCCTTTCTACCTCTCTGCCTTTAAACGCATACATGCTGCCACAGCCCCTCCCAAAATGCCATTCGGGAGCAAAAACAATCTCATCTGGTCAGCAGCACAGCTCTATCAGCCTCCCTGACAGATGAAGAGACATACAACCCGGTACGGCATGTGTCTATAGTCAGTGACAGGTCTAATTTAAGCTCACAGCTAAATATACAGTGTAGTGCAACGCTGCCCCTCTGAACCAGGCAGTTTCATGATGTCTTTCATGGCTCGACATCAAAGTTGAATATCATTACTTTTAACTCCAACGTATTAATTCGCTTTCTATGTTTAGGTTCTGCCTCATATCGCGGCGGTGATGAAACAAGTTATTTTGCCCTCAGTGTGTACATTCATACAAGCGCACACGCGTTACGATACTGACGCCACACAAGACCACAAGCTCTTGGACTCCGGTCGACTGACCTAAATTTCCCAGAAATAATGCTGCGTATTAATCTGGAAATACCTTCCTGTGCCATTATGATAACAATTACAGGTTGTGGTCCTGGTTAATACCCCTTCAATGCTCTAAACCCCAGGAGTCAGTGGCAAGAATACTGGGTGTCTGTGATGTGTGGTCTCCACTGGTGTTGACGCACCGGCCCTGGGGTCCATCTGGGCTTGATTGTAGGCCAAAAACAGATGTTCCTGGCCGTATCCATGTGTTTATGTGTGTTTGCATGGTTTCTTCCTTATTCCATGTGTGCCTGAATGTGTGTGTGTGCACAGCTGTCTACCTGACACAAATGTACCCATTACGGCTGAAATGACTCCAGCGTGAGTGTAGCCAACCCACTTGTGTCTATTTGCGTTTACTTGCATGTTTCTCTGTGAGTGTGAATTAGTGTCTGTGCCTCCATGTATTTATCTTTGTGTTATACAGTGTGTCAACACTTTTAAGGGTGTTGTGTACAGTTGCTCATTTGATCTTATTTATTGGTATTAACTTGTCTCTTTGTCCGTGTGTGGACATGTGGGATGCCTGCAAAAATTCTTCTAAACCCAGACAAGTGAGGGTGTGTGTGTGTGTGTATGTGAGTGTGTTTTGTAGCACTCAAATAATTAGACAATTAATCAGTTAGTTAGTCCACAAAATAATAACCTCCAACTATTCAAAATCATCCTCCTAGGATGGTCTCTGGTCACAAGCTGCTTCTCCAACCTCTAGGCCACGGCTGCCCCCTTATGTAATTATATATATATTATAATCATACTTCATTGTATTGAGCGAACCTTATTTATTTTATTTTTATTGCATCTGAATGTGACAGAAATCCCTTTTACGACATCAACATGACTTGCAGATTAGCAGCGCCTTAGAAGAATTCAACACAAATCTGCTTAATAACACTGCAATGCTGCACACGTTCCCAGTTGTACAAAGTTCATACATTGTTCTAAACATTAGCAGACAAGCTGATGGAATTTTGGAGCTCTATCCTTTCCAGTCCAGTAGTGCAAAAGTGCATTATGACACGCTTACTCTGACTTGTGTTGCTCAGATGCGTGCAGTCGGTGGACAAAGTTAGAGCAAATTTGAGCGTGTACGTGCGTGACGATGCCATATAACTGTGCGACGATTTACACTCCAGCTGAGCACTCCGGCGAGTTCGTCTGGATGCCTGCACACATTTTATTTGCCACGGAGAGAATTGTCATTCAAGAGAGCGTATGTGAAAATGTACATACACGCACACACCGTGTGTCCGTGAATGTGAACGTGCATGAGAGCAAATTTATTTCTTTGTCTGCGAGTGAATTCCTGGAGGCACCAGAAGACTGAAACAAGATGAAGTAACAGATTTCAAACTCTCACTGACCTGCTCCTCAATACGTGAAGAGAGAGGAGCAAAAGAGTGGAGAGGGTGAAGAGGCGAGAAAGTCGTTTAGGGTCAGTTGAGGTAGATTACTGAAGAGAGGCCGGCAATAATAAGAGGAGCAGACCAACAAAGGATGAAGGAGAGGATGAAGAGTAGGGGTTGGATGAGATGTAATGAAGGGACGGGCCTGGACGAAGGGAAAAAGGAGGGGGATCTGAAGGAGGTTAAGCAGGAACAAAAAGAGTGGTGAGTGAGGAGCAGAATGGAGAGGATTAATAGAAAGAAAGAAGAAAGAAGAAGTTTAGAGGCACTTCAGAGGAAGGAAAGGAGAACTGGAAAAAGAGAGCCTGGGATCTCCATGAATAACACACACCACATGCCATAAAACTGCACTCTCCTCAGTCCAGTGTGTGCATGTCATGTGTGAGGGAGCCGTCCCACAGAGGTAATTGAATCAGGACAAGAAAACAACAGGGGAACAGAGTCGGGGTGAGGTGGTCAGGCGCAGCTGGAAAAGCAACCATTCCCCCTTGTTTCAGGCTGAAGGGAAAGGAAACGACCGTATTGAGAGCATCTGGGACTGTGGAGTCTGGAGAGCTGACTCCACGTGGCCTTTCACCGGAGCCACAGCTCCAGGTGCCACACAGTGCAGGTCTGTTCAACATTCAGCTCTTTTCCAATTCCTCATGTCTTTTATTTCTTTAGACCACCTCTAATGGATCTGTTTTCACCAACACACCAGGCCTTTTTGGTTGTGTTTTTACTTCAACTGAAATCGTATCATCCATCGCAGTGTGAAACGATGACAGGATGCGAGAAAATTGATACAAACACACCCTTCCCTGACGGGGTAGGCTGAAATAAACCAGTTCGCGCAAAACAATACCTGTAACAGCCTGGCCCGCTTTTACAGGCCAGAAAATGTTGTCGGGGAAGACGCCAAAATTGGGTGAGAGAGAGCTTAAATTGCTTCTGTTTGTCATGCATTTTTATCCAGGCTCATCAAGCAAACTACCCTCATTGTAAAGGGGAAATTGCCTGTAAAAAACTTCCCCTCTGCTACCTCGTCCCTCAGACAGGAGAAAATCTGAAAGTGAAGGTTCATTGTGGCAGCAGCTTGTAAATAAACATAAACAACGCTAGGTGTAAACGAGCCCAACAGGAGTATAAAAAAAAGGTGGGTTAGTCGTCTCCACAGCTGGGCCAGACTGTTAATGTCTGCACTTTTTCTATTAGACGGGACCCCCTGGCTGCCTCATACAATTATGTTATTCTTCTGGGGCTGTGAGTGTGGGTGTCTGTATTGTGAGACTGTGTCTGGAGGTGATAAAACAGCAGTAAGCACATAAATAATGACTTAATGATCCCCTCCACCCTTTACTATAATGATGACGAGGGAGTTTTCCAGGCTGGGACGCTGGTGGGGGGATGGGAGGGGTAATCCACATGTGGGCTCCAGGTGTGCTCAGCTCCATCTCTTCCATCTTACTTCCTAACCTCTCAACTTGCAAAGGCCACTTTTACTTTGTCCATCCCACCATCACCGCGCATCCATCTCTAATTTCATTCTCGCCTGTGTGAACATTAATCTCGTTGCAATTGCAGAAATATGTATTGAGAGCTTTGTGCTCTCAAGAGAATGACACAGCTGGATGATCTGCATTAATCATCCCGTCAAGTCGCGTTCTTCTGTACACTGGGAATGTATGAAAGTGGCATATGTCTGTGGGGATGTACAGAGAGGAAAAGGTAATTCTGAGTGACGCGATTTGTGGGACCAGACGCAGAAATCAGACACGCAGCTAAATTATAGTCCAGCCGCTAAGGGAGAAATAACAGAGTGATTTGAGTAATTGTTCCTTCAGGTACGTTCTGCTATCAGTGCTTTACAACAATAGCAGTAAACCATGTGACGGTATGCTGCAATTAACATCCTCCTTCACAGTAATCATGCTCTGCAGCTAAATATGGATGCAGACACTTTGTTCTAGAAACATTTTAGATTTTTCTTTTTGTTTTTTGTTGTTGTTTTTTTTTTTACTTTTACATCTCTTAAAAAGCAGCACATTTAACTGAGGAATCTGAATGCCATCATTTCACAATGTGAGAGAGGGAGAATCGAAGATGAAATAAAGTGACTGTAACCTGCCAATTACTGTAATTGCTTCAGCTAAGAAGCTGATGGACATTTGATATCTGATAGGGTGAGATATCACACATGGGTACATGCACATGTCCTCATGTGCAATCATTAAAAAAATCTTTTTAAGGCCAGGCCAGTAAGAATCATATATTATATTCAAGTGTCAATCATGAAATATGGAGCCTGGAGGGGGAAGGCTGAGATGCAGTGTGGGTGTGGAGCTACTCTGATGACAATGGCAGGTTACAGAGGATCTCGTTGTGTGCAGAGAGACCTGCCACCACCTGTGGGTGTTTGGCCTCAAACGATTCCAGGAAGCAGAAACTGCTGTTGTTTCACGACTCTTAACACACAACACTGGCCATAAAACTGAACACAAGGGTTTTAAGTGTCCTCGAGTATGTTTTTGCATCCCTCCCAGATCCAGTTGACCCTGCACTCTGACCTTCCTGCATCAGAGGGAGGGCGTACAAAAAGATTATTTCCCTCAGGGGATGAATTGAGTATTGTATTAACATTAAAGTTCTCAGTACAGAGTAAGAAGGTAGGCGAGAGGTGTAACGGGGTTGAGGGATTGGTGAAAAAACATCCTCTCAGTTTCTAGATCTCCTGTTACAAATTGCAAGTTTTAACACCAGAAGATGCATTAAAAATAAGAAAAGAAAACTACCTTTACTTCCTCAGTATCAGCAGCTCGATGGTCTCCAGCAACAGTTTCCTCATCGCATTGTGCAATATAATTCCTTTGCGTGTGCTTTTCTAAAGTCAATAAAAAGACGTTGACCCTGCAGGAAAGAATCCCCTTTTGCCCTTAACTGCTGCAGAGAAGGGAGTACTTTTCTACCCAGAAAGCCTTTGGGGAACAGCATGGAGCACAAAATAGATCAGGATGCTACGGGGCCCTTGCTTCAGAAGGGCAGAGGTCTATTTTTAATGACAACAAGAGCACTGCAACAAAGTGTTGTGGTAGGGCAAGTCCAGAGGAAATTTATCCTCTGCGTAGGAGTTCCTCCCTCACTGGCTGTCTTAAGAGTTCTGCAACAGCTTAAGCGAAAAACAACTGTGAAGGTTTACTGCAACAAAAACCATTTTATCGTCTATTTATATTGATTTAACTGAGCTAATCTCAGCTTATCCTAATTAAGAAAGCTGTCTTTCCGTTTAAGTCTTCTTCCACTAAACTGTGGGAGTGTCTTCACCATCTTTCTGGCACACCTGTACAGCAGCCGATGTGGGCGAGGATGAGGGATGGCGCCAACCCCTCGTTAGCAAAATGACGGCAATGTGTCCCCCCTCTGTTAACCCACCACACCTCTGCTAGTCACCTCACCATCCCAGTGAGGTGACTAACAGACCGGCCGCGGTTGTGGACTTATAACTGACTATTACATTTTGATGGAGCCTTTTTACTTCAAATGGTGCAGCTTTTCTAACCTTTACAGCACTAGTGGCCCAGGAAACTCACAGACCAATTGCATGCATTGTAAATCACCTGACATGATGCAGCATATGAAATCAGTGCATAGGAAATACCTGAGTTGGAGAAAAGCAATTTCACGTGCCACGCTGTAACAAGATGAAAGTAGACAAGAAACACAGAGCTTTTAACCAAGAACGGACAGACTCTCACAGCTTCCTTCTTCCCACGCCCTTTTCAAGACCAGCATGTCTCGTATCTGAGATGATGGCGATTATTAAAAGGGGCGATTTAAAGGGTTCACAACTAGATGAAGCACAGAGCATCTTTCTGTGGGGCGAGAACAGTGAGTTTAAATTTTGGAAATGAAAAAAGTAAACACTGGACGCACTTGTACTGGAAAAAGCTGTATGTGAATATTGTTTGGCTGCAGGGGAGGTGGGGCTGTTAAATGTTAACAAACGGCCTGCTGCACCCATAGGCCTTTCTTTCTGAGCGCGGAAGTCGGGGGTCAGGGTTGGGGTCGGCTGTGGTCAACCTAAGGTCAACCAGTGGAGCCTCTGAGAAAGTGAAACTGGAGCCTTGCCTTTCAGTCGCCCCGCTGACCCTCTCGAGGCCTTAACACACACACCTGGAAGCAGAGCTGCATGTGAAACAAACACAAGCAGAACTATTAATATTCTTCATATCTGCACGCAGGGCTATTTTCATTATGCTTCTCTGGTTTGCTTATTCTTGGAAATTTATTTGTTGGTATCATCTTTCTGTCTGTGCATCTGCCTCTTTCTCAGTCTACACTATATGATGCTGCAGGGTTGTGTGCTTTTAGGCACTTTTGGGTGTTTATTTGTATTTTAGTCTTCTCTCTTCTGTATGCCAGACAGTGGAGGGAAAAAACCACCTCATCCCAGAGAATCTTTTAACAATCCACTTCAGTCCCAACAGGGCAGACGAAGCACACGAGGAGAGTCAGCAGAACTCTTGAACGTAACTCACTTCTCGGGGGAATTTAGTAACACAATAGAGCTAAAGCAGGAGGGTAGAAACATTCTCTTGTTTCATTCAGCAGCATAATCAGACCACTGTATTAGCAAACCAACACAGTGTATGGAGAAAAGGACACTCCCAGCCATGCCTCTAGAATTACTCTTTTGTCTTTTACAGTAACTGATATCCTTATCGCTGAAGCCCAGTACCTGGCTAGACTTTTAATAGACTTAATGTTCCATAACAAAATATCCCGTGAGATCAAACTCCATCTCGTGTTCAATAGTATTCAACTCCAAATGACCACTTCCTCTTCTGCAAAGAGCTTATAAAGAAAACAAAAAAAATCAAAGTCAGCTTAGCGTGCTCTAAGCGTGCAATCAACAAAATAAGGTGTTCACGGCTGGCCGCCAGGTTTCTAACTGAGGGCTCATTCTTCCTGATGGTTTTTTTAAGGAAGAATGAAATGTTGTTCAGAAGGAATAATAAGTGGTTTGTTATTCACTGCTGGTGGTTCAGATCAGACCACACATCCTCCGTGTGGTTTCACCGTCAGGACTGAGGCAGCATTGTGCCTACGACGGGGTAGACTACACATTCACATTCATGCCCAGCACAGACTAGCAAGGGACATGACTCACGAGAGTCTCATGTCTGGAGTGTGTGTGGCGTTTGCAGGCGAGGATTTGGAAAACAAAACTGAGGGTGTGTGTTAAGAAGTACTCCATCATCAAGACCACGCGACCGGCTTTCATTTTTTGCTTCGCCTCGATTTCAAGGGTGTGGGTTTGGGTTCTCGCACACGATGAAGTCAGAGTTCAGAGAATCAAATACTGCGTAAATTGCTGCATTATTAAGGGGGCAACCCTACTTAAAATCACATTTAGTTTGCTTGATAGAGACTGATTGATACTTAATGGTAAGGGTTTTATTTCCACCTTTACACTTGCGATCGATCGACTCCTGCATTGAAGGCGAGCAGGCGAGCAATGCAGGAGTGAAAGAAGCTCTCAGATTCTTCACTTAACTAAAAGGTACCAATTGAACAATTTCAAAATACTCTATTGCTAATAAAAGTCTTTCATTCAAAATTCTACTCCAGCAAAAGGACAGATGTATTATCAGCAAAATTGTATTGGTTGTGCTGTGACTGATGAATTCATCACATTGTCACAGAGTTAATGCAGCAGTACACATGTAGCATTTTGCTGTTGCAGTAAGTTAGTTTTAACTATAAACAGCTGGATGATTTGGTCATGTTAGGAGTTGATTACATGTGATAAAATTTGCACTGATTTTTGAGCTATTCTCCACGTTGTCTGGTTTTTGGTTAAATATCGGATCATTCTACCTCGTGCTTTCAAAACTTGTTTAAAACCATCTGCGAAGTTTAAGTAAAATCTGAAACGGAGCCGGTAGCTAGCTGTCAAATGAATGCAGATGAGTAAAAAGCATACGTGGAGAAGAAAAGCAACATTAGAAGGGACAAGTGTGGCACAAGTATTTCAACATTCAAATGCACTCAAGTTAGTTTGTGGCCTAAGAGGCAAAACCCAGGGAGAGATTATAACTGCCTCCATGTGGAAAGTGTCGTTTGCTTCATTTCCCCTCTTCTGTCATCTTGTTTTTCTCATTTCTGACAGATCTCCTCTCCTGTCTTTCCCTTCTGTTGCTGCCTACTTTCCTCTTTCTTGTCTTGTCCCGTCCTGCTTGTCTCTCCGTCCCTCCCTCTCTCAGGACATCGAGAGACGCTGACAGATGAATCCAGCAGACAGATGCATCCTTGGGACCGACTAGACTGCGTCCTCAGGAGAGAAACTCCTCCTTGTATATGAAACAGTTTCCCTCCAAACCCGCTCGGCATGCCAGTCTGCTCGTCAATCCTTGTATCACCCCTTCTATCTCTACATAATTCCTCTTCCTTTTTCTTCTGCCCTTTTCTCTCTTTTTTTTTCTTTTTTTTTTTTTGTCAGTCAAAAAGCAGGCGTCTCCTCTCTTTGTCTGGGAAACTTAAGTTCTTATCTTTTCACCTCTAACTGCACCGTCCAATCTCCCTTTTCTCTCTTTTTATCTCTCATCTTATCTGCCACTGCATCTCTCTTCTGTTCCCGTTTCTTTTGCATGGCAGAACTACAAGTAGTGTGACGCTTTATCTTTTAGATGTTATCGCAAACTTTCACTCGAGGTCGGATAAAAGGAATATAGCGCACTGTAATTTCTCATTCGTCTGTTGAGGGAAGCATCCTCTTCGCGACATGAATATTGTTTTTTCTCGAGGATATTGCTCTGATTAGCCCCTCGTAATGACTTCAAAACAGAGATAAATGTTTTCCCTTGCTGAAGATTAAAGGAGTTTCTGTATTTATATCCTCTCACTGATCAAATTAGAGCTTCTCTGGCTGTTTGCATCGATGCGATAAATGAAGCTCAGATAGCTCTAAACACATCACATCAAAACAGCTTCTTATCGTATAACGATATGCTCTATAAAGATAAGAACGTCCCATGAGGAGTAAAAAAAAACCAACAACTCAAACCCACGAAAGACTTTTGGTGTATCAACTCCTGCTGATGTGAAAAACATCAGCAAACACATCACGGCACAACACACAAACAGCTACACAAGGCGCACACCCATGCACCTGCTTTAGTAATAGTTGCAGGTTGCTAATTTAGCTGTGACTATACATAGCGATGAGTGTCAAAGTCTCACAGGAGGCAGTCCAGTTTTTGCTCCCACCTCAGAGGCACAAGCTGCAGCCTGAAAGAAGAGGAAGCTCCTATAAAAGAGAGATATACGAGCTGAGCGCCACTATGAAATGATCCTCTCATTCATGCTTCAAAGCCATTCATCTTCCAGAGAAATACAGCTGGGTGACGGCCCAAAGAGTGTGTGTCTGCCTGTGTGTGTTTGGTGACAACTCATGACTCATTTCACCCTTCAGATGGCCCTGTGGCGCTCAATCAGTCAATAAACAAAGACCAGCAAAGCTTCTTCTGTCTTTCTTCCTGAATCTCTCATTTTCTTTTCACGTCTTCCCCCCCCTCCCGACTCATTACACCTCCTCACGTGTTCTCCGCCGTCTTGTTCTCCTCCTGCACTCAGCTGCTCTCCCTCTCTAGCGCCGGTACAAGTGCGAAAGTAAAGTACAACAAACTGCAAACTTAAATGAGTTTACAATAATCGCTTCTCCTGTTGTCGCAGAAGTTTGGATCCATTTCTGTTTAACCTTTCAAACATCCTCTTGGCTTGATCCCCAGTGAAAAAGAGGCTTTGGGGATTATTTAATCGTGACCCAAATAGAGTCTCCCTCTTCTTTCTGTACTGCCACGGTGGTTAAAAGACACATTCCTCTGCTATTTGAGTGGTGTTTGAGGTTGTAGCAGTGAGAGGGACAGAGCTAATGTGGTGTAACAGAGTGAAGGCTGCTTCGGCGGTGCTAATTCCCTCTGACGTGCGGACATGAAACTGGATGTTTTACTCAAACCACAGACATCCGCTCTTGCATCCGAGCAGCAGCAATAATAGCGCATCCAGGATCGCGTATCGCTTGCCTGTGCGCTCGCATCATTTCCTACACCTGCCTCTGCGCTGTTTAGCATGCATTGTGAGATGATCACAGCTTCACCTGCCTGTTTAACAAGGATCCGTCCCGTCAGAGATCCGGTGCGTGTGTTTGTGTTTCTACACGAGCTCACATCCGCTTTTTATCAATTCACTTCCAGCTTATTGCATACATTTTCATTCTGTATGTCTGCATTTTCACTCCAGCTGTGCAGCATTACAACATAACATCCCTGGCAGGAAATAAAGTCACAATGAGCGTTTGGAGACAATGGAAGCAAGTCGGCTTTTCATGCAACAAAAACGTGACAGCTGACCTTGTCTGAAAGAAACGTAACTCCTCTTTATTTGTATGGAAGCGACACAGCAGACATTAGATGCTATAGGGTGGCATTGTGTGCCCTCTTAAAGCTTCATCACGATCTCTTTGGCCTTTCAAGGGCAGAATTGTCTTGGACGATAATCTTTCTTTTTGCCAACGTTTTCACAGTGATGGACGTGGCACTCAAATTCACTGCAGGAAACCTTGGAGTAGCCATAGCAACATCGCAACACCTCACTACACAACCGGAGCTGGTAGAGAAGAAAGAACTGTTTGCTTACACTGTGGTAACTTTCTTTGTTATGTTGAGTCAGGTCAGTAACGCATCTGAGTCTGCTGCTGCCGGCACAAATAAGCACTTCAGATGAGCGTAAATATTTTGAATCAGCGTCTTCTCACATGTGGGATGATTCTCTGGAAGGATCAGAAGTGGCAGGAGGAACAAGGGAGGGATGGGACGATGGCTGAGTGGTTGTTATGTATAAATAGTCAGTGGTGGTGAAAGGACAAAGCACAGCGGGGAGGAACAGCACACCACTTCAACTATTGTTACAGTCTCCGAGTTTACTTGCAATAGCTAAAGAGCAATAAATCATCCGCTGATGAGAGTTTGCAGCATCAGGGGCTTCCAGGCAACTCAGAGCCAATAATCACAGATCCTTTGTGAGGCTGTGTGTACTGGGACAAACTATCTCAGAGCACCATCTTGCTGTTGTCAGATAAATAAGTAATCACAGGGCCCTAAAGAGCACCGAGGGGCCAGAGGGTAATGGCTGTTTAGTTTACACGTGCATGATAATGCCTTTCACTTTCACTCCCAACGGGGCTCGACCCCCGAGGGGACGGCGAGTCACAAAGGTCGACGACAATGGGCTTGTCATTCAACGGGTTTCTGTGGCAACCACGCAGCCCTCTGAGGCCACCGGGGTCATTTTCATCATGGCATTCTCCTGGCTGGGACTAATTGCTGTTTTTGTGCTGGTTTTCTCTGCCAGTGCTAGAAAATTCCCAACACAGCACAAATATCAATCATACTAATCATATGCTGCTCTTCACAAAGTGCTGGAATGTGTGGCTGGTTTCCGTACTATCTGCTGCTCATGTCATCTGCTGTGACTGTACAGAGCAGAAATGCAGGCGTCAATGCCATTTATGGCTGCAATATTAAATCGTATTCTCAATGAACCAACCAAGTTTGTGGGGTGTAAAGTGTAAGAAAATGCACTTTGCACAGACATGTTCAATTTTCTTGTTTTATCCAACCAAAGGTCCATTAGCCACAGATTGAAAATGAATAAACCACGAAGAAAACCAGCATATCTTCACATTTAAGACACCAGAACTGGTAAATTTTTGGTATTCCAGATTAAAAATGGCTTAAAAGATTTGTTGGTTGGCAAAAGAGCTGCCAGTCAATATTCTCAATTAACTGATTCGCAATTTGATCAATAAAACGTAGTAAAGAAGTGACCAATGTCCATCTCTGTTTCCAAGAAGCCAAGGTGATGTCTTCAAATGTCTTGTTTTGTCTCTCCAAGCAAGATTTATTTTCTCTCAAAATCAATTAATCGACCAATCGTTGCAACTATAACGTTGTTGCTTTTCCCCTCCGTGCAGCGTTTCTCAGCACTCCAGCTGCAATATAAACTGGCAACTTTAGCCAAAAGGCATCATGTCAAATGATTTCTTGATTCAGCACTTTCACGTTATTCCTCTCTCTTTCTCTCTCTTGTCTGCTGTTTCTTTTTCATCTCCTTTTGCCCCTCTTTTCCTGGGAGGATTTTAGCATCTGACGTCTAATAAAGGCCTGGATGCTGGGAGTCCAAAGTAATTTTATCATCTGGATGAGGGTCCCTTTTTCTACTGATATTTCACAGTGTGACAGGACGGAGGAGCCATAACATCCTCATGGGTCGAGGCCATAAGATCAGAGGAGGCTCACTGTGTTTATGAGAACTGCGCCTTTCAAGTCCTGAAAGCTTGCAGTACCAAAACAACCACAGATCCGCCACAATACCAATGGATTGGAAAAGAGTGATCCTCCCTGTGCTTCACACTCTTTATACAAGATCCGAGTCAAAACTGGCATCTTCCCTTCAGGCTTGAAGAAAAAAAAAACACCTTGAATAAGCAACTCAGGTAACAATTATGTCCAGTTAATCATACACTAATCACGATCAGAGTTGCAGATTAGCATTCATCTAAACCTGCAGCAGGGCCAGCGGGGGCCACGGACCGAGCTGTGGGCCAAGCGAGGAGCTGTGAGTTCGTGCAGCACCTGAACCACATGCACTATCTCTTTCACAACACCAAACAGAGCCTTTCCCTATTGCATATTCACGCTTGGATCCTGTGGCTTTGTGCTTGGTTTAATTAGGAATTTGTGGAGTGTAAGAAAAAAATTCAAACAGAGCTCTTATTCCCCTTGTAAAATAACTTTTTGATACTTTTAAACCTTCAAGGACCCGGCGATAGCTGCATCATTGTGTGGGAAGCCTTAAGTTTGAGGTGTATGACTGGAAAGTCTGAAAGCCTCAACAAAGAATAAAAGAAACCTGGCACATCAAGTCACTTTGATTAAATCTGAAATGTATGTATTATACTTTACACAATCAACATCTCTCATAAAGGTCACATGTTGTGTTCACCTCTTCTGCACATTCAGAACACTGAAATCATTTCACCAAAGGCAAATGCAACATTTTCATTTTCAGACTCAACTCAAACACAGCAGCAAATACATTTTAAAAGTCACGTATCAAAGCCAAAACAAAAGATCGAAGACACTAACGAAACACTGCTGTTATCTGCTGTTACACTGCTGAAATCTTAACGCAGGTAAACAGGAACCAGCGTGATATTTTGCATTTGGGCTTTCAAGGCATTGACATTTTCAGGACTGGTGCTTCTTTTTTAACAACAGTTATAATCTACCCATAATGCACCTGCAGCAGTGAATGCAGAAAATCTGTGCTACTGAACGCATTCGCCACGACACCACAACCTAATCAAATGTCATAAGCTACTGAAAGACAAAAGAAATTTGCAGAACAAAAAGGTTTGTTGAAAGCTCTCGGGGATGTGGCGGTGACGGCTGCACTCTGCCAGCACCACCAAGTGGTCGGACATCGCAAAGCAAAATTCAAACTTCTACAACTGAATATTTACATTACGGGATTTAGGGTTTGTGCATCAGTGCATGGTTCCTATGGGATGCTGCTGTATTCCCATTCTGCAGCATATTTCAACATATTTTAATTTGTCATAGAGGAGGCTGTATGTCAAGAAGCAAAAGTCGGAGGTTTATTTTCGGCAGAAAACAAATACCTCGCGTTTTGAATCGGAATATCTGTGATATGACTAAATAATAAAAATCCGCTGCACAATCCGTAACAGAAAATGTTTCGTCTTACCAAGTGAGGTGCCCAACTCCCGTTCATCTAGTAGGAGCGAAGCTGAATGTCTTGTCCCAGTGAGAAGAGTGGTACGGAGAAACAACAGGATAAAGACGAGCTGAAGATGATATATCCTCAGTTCTGCTGTGTCACTTCGTGAAAATCACGCTCGATCTATGAGGAAAAACTCCTTCTCTCTCTGCACAGATTCCTCTGTGCTCTCCCGTCCCTCCGGAGCCCTGCGTGCTATTTCTGCCCCACAGAGAAGCGCTCTGTGCCGGTGGCTCCTCGGCGCACGGTTTGTAATCGGACACTGCACTGTAGCGCTGCGCCACAGACAATGTGCCTCCGCTCTTGGGAGGAGGGGACGCGGGTGCCAAAAAAGCAACAGAGCCGGAAAACAAGAAAAAAAACAACCTACCACAAAACTGTCCTTCAACTGGAACAGACAGAGCCTGCGCACAAGAATCCGAGCGGAGGTGGGCGATGTGTCCAATCCTGCTCTCAGTCACAGCTACGCATCTCACGGGCAGGGGCTCCGGCGTCTGAGGAGTGCGCCCCCACTTTGCGCGTCCACCCCAGCAGCGAGCAGATACGTGGCAGCGGCGCACAGCTGTCCTGCAGGTGCAAGAGAGGAACACAGTCGGCAAACAGCTGGAGCTACAAGTGGCACGTGTGAGATATGGACACTTTTTAGTTTGTAATCTTTACATCAATGCACTAAATGGCGCCGCAGCAGCGCAGTTCTCCTGTGGTCTGTCTCTGTCAGGGAGGTCAGGGGTCAACATCTTTCTGAAAAGCCCTCACCTCTTGAGCAATCGATCAGTGAGTCGTTTGGACGAATCCCTTGATAAAGACACCCAAAAAGCCTGAATTTCAGAGCCCTTTTCACATACAAAATCCTCAAAATTATGTGTCTGTTGCTGTGACGGGATTGGTTGGGAATTTAAGCCAGAGAGGATCTGGAAAAAGGGGCTTAAACTGTGTCATTCACCTCTGTCACCAAAGAGTTTTAAAAGAAAAAAAAGGCAGGCTATTCTGAACGACAGCAAGCTGATCTTCAGGAAGTAAACATATGTCATGTCTCACACGAGCGTGTGTGTGTGTGTGTGTGTGTGTGTGTGTGTGAGAAGATAAGTGACAGCGCTGTGTTTTCATGCCTTTGTGTGTTTTAATAGTGACATCGCCAGTTCAATTACCTATTTATCCCCCCGCTGAATGAACGCAGCCTCTATCGAGCTCCAACAGCCCAAACAGTGTTATACACAGCTTCCAGGCTGCGACAAGTGTGTGTGTGTGTGTGTGCCTTTTTGACAGACACGTAGCAGAGTCAACAACAGCCTGTTAATACGCCTCGTCGTTCAACAGGAACGCGCTTCAGTGAATGCCTCGGCTCCTGTATACCCACGTCTGAATTCAAATCAGGTAATTTTCATAAAAATGTAGCTACAGTGCAGTGTGTGTGTGTGTGTGTGTGTGTGTGTGTGTGTGTGTGTTGGGGGGGGGGGGGGGCGAAGCTGAGATTTACATTTCTAGTGGCCTCCATGCAACTTTGGTAAAAGCGTGGGTGACCTTTTTCCTTTTAACTTTTTTTTGCTGCACTGGGAGCAGATGTGCAGCCTTTAAATCAGAACAGACTGGATGAAGATGCTGCAGGCCCAAGGCTTTGAAAAGAATCACACTAAACAAAAAAACAACAACAATAAACTAACTTGGATACAATACGCTGCATTTGCACCAAAGTCAAATGTTAGTTAGAAAAGCAGCCATCAGATATTTTCATCCGCTGAAAGTGCTGTGACCTCTAGAACTTTTTCTCAGCGCTTCAGGAATTTCAGACACTATTCTCACTCTGCATGGTTTGCTCTCTTGTACAATAGATGTTTACCTTGCTCACAGCCCAAAAGCATAACCCACAGAGCTCCTGCTACACTTCAGAGCGAGACTTCAGCTGCCTGCGCGGCACAGAGCAAGTTTCATCAGTCAGAAACAATGCAGGGTCTTTGAATGAGCCATCAGACTCGTGATGAATGATTTTTGGGTGCGTAGGTCCGTGATGGGAGGGCAGAGGCAGTGTGTGTGTGTGTGTGTGTGTGTTTGTGTGTGTGTGTGTGTGTGTGTGTGTGTGTGGCCACCTTTGTTGTTTTGATGTCAGGGAAATGAACTCAAGTGACCAAGCAACCGCAGAAAATTCAGATTCCGAGGCAGCCTCATGTTCTTCACCTGGTCATGTAAGATCTCAGTGGGGTGCATTTGTGTGTGTGTGTGTATTTGTGTGTGTGCACGCGGGGATGTGAGTCTTGTGTTTCATCTCTCATCTTTTTGAACCAATGTCATTCTATATACTGAGCAGTGACCAAATGTTTTCAAAGTAATGTCACTATGAAAGAAGCTGAAGGCCAACTTTTATCTGTACAGGGAAAAAGGCAGAGCAGAGCGGACGAAATATTAATTTGAGAACATCCCCTGGCATGTCTGCTCATTTCTGTGTTTTCTTCTGCTGAATGTGTGCGTATGTGCGTGCACGTTGTGTGTGTTTGTGCACAGTGATGGAAGGAGGGGAGATACTAACAGCAGGACAAACCACTCGTTTTGGAGCCAAACCTCAGCTGACCGTAACTGAGCCCCCAAATCCCTCTCTCAAGCGGGCCATCTGTCATGCAGTTTCTCTGCCGCCTCAAGCCCCAGGTCAGCTCACACCTTGCAAACATAGCCAGCCAAAAAGCCAGCCACTGGGATATGTAAAACACACACGCTCACTGACACATAGATGCAACATTCTTCACATGTGGAGGCTGAGATACGGGCGCACTGTGATGCTCGCACACATGCACGAGTGTGGAAGACTTCGGACTGCCTCAGAGAGGTGAGAGCACAGGTGAGGGAGAGATGGAGGGGGGTCATTTCCCAGCAGGGAAGGAGCTTAAAGAGGAGGGACAGATAGAGGCAGAGGAAGGAAGAGTATGAAAAGAAAGCAAAGGTGAGAGACAGAGAGAGAGAGAGAGAGAGAGAAGCTGGCCAGCTGTGAAAGACTGCAGTCATTCCTCACTCTCAGCTCCATACCTGCAGACTCAATGAGCCGTCCCACGCTGCAGCAGGGCCAAAGCCTTGCGATTTCTCAGGCTTACTCAGCCTTACTGTGCCCCTGCATCAGCATCATTCCTGGGCCTTGTAGTGCCAGGACTCCCCAGTCTACTCTCACTGCCACGCTCCACAGAAGGAAGGATTGGACAATGATGCCGTAACTGTCACGGTGTCAGAGGAAGTATGTATGCGACAACGGGGACGGCAGTTCTGGGGGCAACAGACTCAGCAAAAGAGGACGAAGTTTTCTGTAGGTGCTGATTTATCAGCAGAAAATCTGAGATGCTGCCACTTTGACCCCTGACGTCTTTATCAACATGCCGGCGGCGTGACGATGTCATTCTGATGGTCCGCCGACCACTTTGCTCCAGAGTGAATTATCTCAACAACTGTTGGTTGGATTTCAGTGACATCTGGAGTACATATTCATGGTTGCCAGACTGTGAATCCTAATGAGTTTGGTGACATTCTGAATTTCCTTTGTCTATAAAAGGAAGGAAACTCAAACCACCAACAAGCCATACTACCACCTGCCATGTAAATAGGTGTGAAACCAATTATACAGATTATAGGAGAATAATGTGCACTCAGAGGACAGGCTGAGGCGGTCACTGAGCTCGCCAAAGCATGCACAGCTGCGTCCTGCAAAACCATGTCCATCTGGGTGAAACACCAAGTTTTTAGGGAGTCCCAACTTATAACATCATAATGGAAGTATACTCCATCTTTATCTTGGTCTTGTGGGTCTGCCCACCTCAGAGCGCTACAATGCAGAGGAATGATAGAGTGTATCTGGGGCCCAGTCCATCCAAAGGTAGTGAATGAATGGACTGCATGAGATAATGAAATGCAGCACCAGAGTCCAGGGGGGTCATCTTTCTTTCTTTCTGCCCAGATTCTGCCTGGCTGTATTTGTCTTTGTCCTCCCTTCTATGGCCCATGATGGATAGTAAAAAGAATATGGCTGATGGTGAGATTTTTTTTCTTTCTATTCTTCTTCTCTTTTAGTATTTTCTCTTTTTTTTCGATCACCATTAACAAAGTGGCAAAGTTAAGGGCTGGAGAGATGAACTCTGTGAAATTCAATCATGGGAATTGAAGGTTTGGAGGCGTGAGGTCTTGGCCCCATGGGCAGTTTGGAGATTGCTTCAGATTAATTAATGTCAAAACGGAGAGGGCGAGGCTGCGGAGGACAATTATGTATGTGACTGCTGGCCATGGTGTTTGTCATTCACCGTAAAGAGTGCAGTCTGCCGATTTTCCTCCGTGTTACAAAAATATTTTATTCCCAGTCAGTAATTTTGAAAAGCCCAAAGCAATTGAAGTGAAGATAAAGTAGGCAAAAGCTACCCATGGCTAAATGGATAGAAAAATAAAGCCACTTATGTAAGTACTCAAGGCGTGTATAATCCAGAGAAGCCACAGTGGGGAAAACTACCACCATCTCCTGTGCATTGTAATCTTCTGAAGGCACACCCGAGTTGGAAGGGAAACACCACTCAATTAAATGTGAATTAATCAATTCATATTTCATTTTTAAAGCTATGAAACATCCACTCAAAACCTATGAGCCATCGGCATGATGTGCTGCGTATTGCAGGTGTGTGTTTGAGCTTAAAAAATGTATTTTCAAAGAGGATCTTGTACTACTATGGCAAAGCTCAAAGCCAAAAATATAACATTATCTGCAGAAAATCTCCCTGCTGTCACAGACAGCCAATTTCCTATTTCCACCACAGATTAAGGAGACGAATAAACTGTACGCTGGTCCTCATGTCCACAGGAAGCTGAAATGATTGTTCACCAACACTGACCAAACCGTTTCAGCAAACAGAAATAAATACTCACATTTCTAACCCAGCGGATGCAATTTGTTTCTTTCAGCACCATCTTGTGTTTCAGATTGACTTTACTGGCCTCTCGCAGCATGATACAGTCTGTTGTCGAAACACAAAGTGTCCACATTAAGTGAGAGCACAGACGTCATACACTCCAGTATTACATACAGCAACACCAGACTAATGAATAAAGATGTGCCCAGCCACGCATACATTTCCAGATGTGCCAGACATGCTGTGTCTTTTGTCTCCGTATGTCTCGCTCTCGGATACAAACACATCCGCAGACCAGCCGACGCAGAGGGAGTTTGTATGTGCGTGAACCGTGATGCACTCTAAGCAGGTGTGCACGGGAAATCAAGATTGGGCTTCTCGCTATGCTGCATTTCTATCTCCAGAGTTTTGGAAAGCTTGATTTATGTGTGCTTCTCGGGTCTGCAGAGGAAACCAAAAAGTGTCAAAATCTGAGGGGCTTTCACAGTTTGCTAGTCTCACAGATTTGCTTGAAGAAACTGAACAGCTTTGGAAAACATGTTTAACTTACATTAAAATATGTATGCTCTCGGCAAATATGGCACATTTTTATCTTTGATGATTTTTGTACTCTTACGATAACACTGACTTTCATAAGCCGTCCCCCTTAAAGGAAAGAACCAGCGAGGCTGACAACAGCAACCAAAACCTGCATTAACTGCTGATAATCGTACACATTACTGGAATATTATCGTTTCTTATTATTCTCAGCAATGCAGATCCCGTTTGTAATGAGCCTGCAATATGGCACAGGAACTCATTAGAAAGAAGGCACCAGTGGATATACAGACATCCATCATATCTGCACTTCTCCTGTAGGGGCCAAGTGCAAAGAACTGCAACACACTACTCTTTCTGTTCATGAGAAACGAGCTTTGTTGACAAGGAAGGAGGTGCGTGGGTAATTGTTTTTGCCTCATTTTAGACAAGTTAATTCATTTCAATTACTGGCAGCTCTCCAGCTTGAGGTCGGAAGTCAGCGCTGGACGAGGCCGTGTGGAGGAGGTGGAGTTTGATATTTATTTTCCCACTCATCAAAGAAGACATAACAGCACGTAGGAGTGGTTAGTTACCTGTGAATACATTTAGACAGACTTTCCTCTGAAGTTGCCTTAAGAGCTGCTCTGCGTACTGATCGAGAGAGTGAGCTCAGTCTCGCTGTCTCCGCACAGTGGAACGAGGACCATCAAAATGGCATTATAAGATGGGAGCACCTGCTTGTTTTGAGGAAATTTAGGCCACTCTGCGAAAAGGAGGAAACCCTTTTGCCTCGGCTTTGAACATGTCTTTTTTTCCCTGATACCTCCTGGAGTCACTTTCACTTTTTCCCCCATCTCTGAGGCACGCCTTTGGACAAGATGAAAGCAAATGTCTGAACACTTCAGTCAGGGTACGTCAGGCAAACTATAGAGAGACAGCTCATGTGAAGCAAAGTGCCTCTAAAAGCAAGAATTCAAAGCAGAACAGGAGACTACAGACAGTTTTTAATGGTTTAATGGTACTGGCCAGACTGCATGCTTTTGCACTAAAGTGAAAAAGCATCAACACATGATGGAAAAAGACGTTTAAAGGAAATACTCTGATGTGCAGAGATGTGTGACTGTGGGCAAAATGTAGCCTGCCACACAAGAAGTCACATAATTAATGAAATCTAGTGACAGACTCAGAGGTGGTGACGCTGCATCCTCAACCCTATAACGCCAAACGTATCATATTTCACAGTTTTTGTGTAATATTTTTTTTCTGTGAAAAACCTGATGTGTACAATCAGATACATGCAGAGCACAGATATGATATTTGAAAATTGTTTTGTTTGTTTGTTCAGAGGGACCAATAAAGGCTCCAAGTTCAAAGAATTGGAATTTTCTGTCAATTATTTAACGGTTTGGGCTTTACAGGGTTAAACAACTGGGGTCTCATGTCTGTACAATTCTCCCCTACAGAGCAATTTTTTTCAAATTCAAGGCTTTTTCTAAACTCTAAATGATTCAGTGGAGCTTTGTAAATAATTAGGAATTTGGCTGAAACTAGTCAGCTTTTATTCAGCCCAACTTTTTAGCCCTGCATCTTTCAGTTGGGGCTGCCAACACATTAAGCTGTAAAAAAATAAAAAATAAAAAAAATACAAATACTAACACCGCTAAGCGTTTTTCTATTCTAATATTCAATACCAGGTCTTGAGAGAAAAATGACAGCTTCTATAGAAGTAAGTCACACATCAGCCTCCTCAGCACTCAGCAGAGTTCAACACCTAATGTTCCACATGCAAGACATTTTGTCACATGATGCCTGCGGACACGTGCTGTTCTGGCCTTGACGAGTGCTGGAGGTACAAAGCTGCTGGGCTATTTTTTAAGGTAATCATACGGCTGTGTGAATCACGTCGGAGATGGATCAGTGAATATTACAAGCTGTTTGCAACAGATTTAATGATTTAAATATTTATTTCCACCCAATCCATTATTAATTTAGACATTCATCGGTTATCTTGGAGAGTCAACAGCAGTAATCGAGGGCTTCGAGAGACTTTCGTTCTCAGGCCGATCATGTTCAGAAATTTTCATTTGTTTTCATGAGACCAGAATGTGTTATATTGCCCTCCATGGCGATAAGTTCGCAGAAATTAACTCTGCAAGTCTACATTTTAAGAATCCAAATGGTAATTATTTCTTAATTGTAAACTTGAAAGCTTTCCCCCAGGAAGGGCACTGATTTCCCAAGTGTGACTTTCTGGTTGGAACAGGCAACAGAATAAATAAACAGCCTGATTTTGGTGCTTTGTTGAGCCAAGTGCACACTTCTCACTTTCAGCTACACATGTATTACCATAATAGCTACACTGGGTCTAATCAACCCCCTGATTGATTGGTTAATTGCTCAGAATCCCTCAACTGTACCCCAATGACCGACTGGTGTCGCTTCAGGGATTGTGGGATTTGTGTCAACATTTTCCCATGCCATCTCATTCATTCCCTCTTTATGCTACTCGTCTGCAGAGCGTGAAGCATGAGATTGGATTTACAGTGTAATGGAATAAAGCACATTGTTTCTCATCTGTGAGAGAGGAGGACAGAGCTGATAAAACCCCTGACTTGCCCAGCTGGAAAGTTGATCAAACGCTGGGCATACAGGAAGGAAGAATAGCGTTTTTCTTGTTATGTTTACTGCCCCACACCCCCAGCCCACCCCATCCAAAGAAAAGAAAAAAAAAGAGTACATCTTTGGGTTTCTCAGTGCTGCTGCTATCGATTTGCTCTGCTGTCTTTTGGAAGACGAGCGGGAGTGAATAAAAGAGGTCATCATCAAGGGATCAAAGGCTCCGATGTGACAGGTGTGGTGTTTTCTCCAAGAAGCTTGTCGTGCGATTTGTATGGGAACAGACATGATGAAATTCATACTCCTCGATTTGGGTCATTGTTATGGCAGCTGTGATGAAGATTACTCAGCATTCTCGGTATTCATGCCATCCCAGTGTGAAATTTAATCAGAAGTAATGAAATTATCTGCCTTTATTTTAGACCTACAGAACGTCCATTTTCTCTTTGACTCCCACCCTTTATTTCCATTCACTGACTTTGAATGGAGGGTCATTATCAGTTAATTAACTCTTATCTTCTTTACTGTTACAATAACACTCTCCTGTGTCACACTGGAGCATAATCTGCCTAAGTTACAATGTCACTGCTACCACAACTTTACTTTCAGTTCCATATGCACCAGGTTAAAGCCGAGAGAAGAACATCTATTTGCTCAGCTGAAGCAATGAGAGCGGAAGGTCGGGCTGGATGCAGTTAGTCAGAATCATAATGACTTCTTTCGGCTACTGGCACCGGCAGTGTGTTGCTCAATTTATGCTCTTGACTTTTCAGATGCTCTTTATCAGTGTGATACCGCAGAAGTTAATCACTGTGTCGTTACTATGTACAGCGCTTGGATGGAGGCTGCAGGTGCCACAGTCCGGAAATAATGTAATAATAACAATGGAAATTAGCATTTTAATGCATTTTAATCACAGTGCAATGGGCTGGGCTTTCGTCCACAGCAGCGTAAACGAGACACAAAGTCGAGTTCCTTACCTGGCTCTTGTGTAGCACAAACATAGCTTTGGAATAGTCCAGTGAGGCAGTGCCAAGGGGTTTGCGAAGAGGTTTTCAAACAGGAAACTGGTTTGAGTTGATCTGTGAATTCAGTTGGCATTACGCCTCTCAAATCCAGAAGACAGGAGTGTAACTGGACCTGCAAGAAAAGATGATAGCTTCAGTAAAGCTAGTCGATTAACTGATAAGCTGATTTACAGAATGTTAATTAGCACAAATCTGCAAAGTTTAAATGACTCTCAAAGCAGCATGACTTAACGGATGTCAGTCGGTTGGTCAGTTGGGCAGTGACAGTCGCTGCCCAGAAGCTGAATCATGCAATCCAAGAAAAAAATGTAATTTTGTGATGTTGCCTCAACATTTCTTCTCGGGCCTTCATTGAATCAAAATAATTAAGTTTTTTACCAAATACTTGCAAGATTAACAATCAGGCGAAATAAATGAATCTGCTTATTAGCAAATGTTAGCATGCCAACACGCTAAAGTAAGACTCTGATCCCGGTAAATATTATAAACAAGAATATGTCAGCATGCTGAAGTTAGCATTTAACTCAAAGCACCACCTTTGGTCTGTTCGGGCTAGTGTTTTTAATTTATTCATTCAGACAATAACCCGCAAATAAATTCATTCAGTCATTCATTCATTTTCTATACCGCTTATCCGTCAGGGTCGCGGGGGAGCTGGAGCCTATCCCAGCTGACTACAGGCGAGAGGCGAGGTTCACCCTGGACTGGTCGCCAGCCAATCGCAGGGCCGACACACAAAGACAAACAACCACACACTCACACACTCACACCTAGGGGCAATTTAGAGCAGTCAATTAACCTAATGTGCATGTGTTTGGGATTGTGGGAGGAAGCCGGAGAACCCGGAGAAAACCCACACAGGCACAGGGAGAACATGTAAACTCCACATAGAAGGGCCCAGACCGGGATTCGAACCTGGGACCCTCTTGCTATGAGGCGACATGCTGCCCTGCAAATAAATTAAAAATGAAAATAATTGCTTGCTGTAGAGTAACACCTCAACTTTGCAAATCGATTTCATTTCTAAATGTGCTAGAGGTGATATTTCTTGAATTAGACTGTATTAAAAGACCTTTAAACATTAGACAAACTTGACTGAACTTTACCACTGACTTCATCCCTCGGCATGCACCCACGTATTGTCTCATATCATATTCTAAACAGATGTAAATCTCAACCAAACAAAGGCAGGTGCTGACGAATCACATCTTTTCTTTTCTTATTAGACCCAATCTCTCACATCAGCAGTCAATATGCTGCACCAAAGAGAGCGAAGGAGTGGATGCGTCCACCCTAATTAGTATGATGGAGTTCTGATCTGTGAGTGATCTGAGAATACACACACACACACACACACACACACACACCTCGAGCCCAACTCTCATTCCCTGCTGTCTTTACACACACACACACACACACACATTCCAAGCATATCCCTGGCAACAGAAGCATGACAAATCTTGGCATGATCAAACTCATTAACGTATACAAAAGTAGATGAGTAAACACACACACACACACAAAGCCCAGCTGTAGTTGCGCGACACACACGCACAATCAAAAGATATTCCTGGTGATGGCTGCGTGAGCAATCTTGGCACATGAAGCTGAATTCTGCATAGTCAATGAACGGGTCTGACTGCCTGTCATCTTCAGTGGACTCGCACTCTGAGCCTGTAAGTTGTTTCTCTGAAGGGGCTCCAGTTACTCAGCAAGTATAGTTTGGCTCAAATGTCAGGATTCAATTAAAATGTAAATTCTCGCTAAGCTGATAAAGGAGAACAACAGTCCTCTCAGTTCCTCAGGCACCAGACAGGAGGCGTCTTTTTGCATCGAGACGTGGGAGTTGTTGTGTGGGACAGCAGGTGAGCAATTAGGCCTAGCAGGAAGAAAGAGAAATTAGCATAAGGTCACAGGTCGGCCGGATTCAGACTATTCAGAGGGATTTACAGACTGGCCTGCTGTTTCCCTCGCTGCTTCTCTCGCTTCCTGCACATCACGAATCTTCTGTGTTTTGCAGGTCTTTGTCTGGCGTATTGACAGCTCCCAGAAAAACTCAATCTGGTCTGTACCTTTGAAGTTTTTCTACAAACTGTACAAGAGGAGAGACATTGTTTGCAGGGAGCTGACACACTTCTTCGACTTGTGGTAGTTTGAGGATGAAAAAAAAGAAAAAGTCAGCAATGCATATCATGTCAAAAACCCAATACGCTGAAGGGCAAACGCAGCACTTTGGAACGCTGAAACCAGATAAAAATTACAACATTTTCTGCAAGTATTTCCAAAGTGTTTCCGCACCAACTCTTCTCAGCTGCTTTCTGAAAGCTCTGAAGGAACAGCAGCAGGACAGACGAATGCTTTGCTTCATGGGCCAACGCTGAGGCGAGCTGCAGGTCCTCCAGGAGGAGAGACTTTCTAATTTTCATCATTCAGATCCAGCAAGTGGTGGAATTAAGCCACAAACCCACTTGCCTGGATAACAACTTTCCATTTGGAGACATTTTTAAAAATTCAAAACATGTTTTCTCCAGCGACCAGCAGATCACCTTCTTGGAAGAGTGGGCTGTTCTGTGGGACTACATGTGGGAGCCGTTAAAGAACAGGTCCTGAGGAAAGTTAACAATGATTACACCCGGGAGGTTGTAATAAATTTGTAAAATGAAACAACCTGACGCACGAGTGCTGCATCATTATGTCCAACACATGCCCGTCTGCACCAGGTGCTCATCCTTCCCTCCTGACATTCAGACATCCTCACTTATCCTGTCATCACGCAGACGCAGCAGCAGCCACGTCCCTGCCCTCTAGATTATATCTGTAGTGGTGGGCCAAGGAGAAACGATGAACCTGCTTATCATGCTGTTGACACTTGATGTTGATGACAGCTGCTATGGACAGCAGTATTTTAAAGAGAACCACACACTCTGTCCTCATACTGAAGGGGAAACCTGCTCCGTCTTCATCTCAGTTCTCAGACTCGTTGAATATAATCCCTCATTATTTTATGATGAAAATCATCTAATAGCGTGGAAAATTAAGGACTCATCACAAAAGATCACAATAGATGTTTCATCAGCGGTGGAAAGAGTACTCGGATGCTTTACTTAAGTACTAATACAACCATGTGAAAGTACAACAAGTAAAAAGCCTGAATAAACTAAATCTACAGAAGTATTGTCATCTAAATGTACTTAAAGTATCAAACCTAAATGTCTTCTGTGGCTGACATACAACATTATTACATTATTGATGTTGACGCTTCAATGCATAAGTAACATTTTACTGCTGTAGCTGCTGGAAGTGGAGCTACTTTTATCTACTTTGTATACAGTTAGGTAGTTCAGTCAGGTATTCCTCCTTACCCAAGGGCCCGGGTATCTTCAAAGGGCCACGAGATAAATCTGAGGGGTTGTGATTCATGGGAATGAAGAAAAACAAAGTTCTGCTACACAAATTTGTATTCACTGCTTGAAATATTCGCTAATGTTTGCATTTTTCTGAAATATTTGAGAACTGCCTGAATGAAACATCTGAAAAGTTTAGAGGAGAAATCGTTCTTTGGTGCAACGTGACGACCTGCACACTGAGTTTTGTGACGGGTCAAAAGCCCAAAAAGCAGGCATGTTTTTAACGCAAACTCTTAGTCTGTAAGGAAATCTGCCACACCTGACAAATGAATGCAGTCAAACAAAAAGGGTAATATTCTATTTATTTTTGGATTTAAGTACAGCAACTGCATAAATGTTCTTAATCTCTTCCCAGGTGTGTGCAAACATACATCCGTGGCTTCTGTGCCAGACTTTACGCTCTTCTCTTTAACAGTATTTAAGCAGATGTTACAGTTGGGACACTTTGCACACACACACACACACACACACACACACACACACACACACACACACACTCAGCAGCTACCATCACACCCACCGACCAGACTTCGTGTGTGGTTTGAAAGTGAAGGCCACGCTCAGTTTCCCATATTTACAGTGGAAGCGGCTCAACACAACACAACACTGAACTGAACTAGCAAGTAAGACATTAGAACAAGGAAAGAAAAATGCTGAAGGTGTTCAGAGTGAGAAAGGAAGAAATCTGTTAGCGGTTAAATGACCTGCAAAACTCATTATCGTTTCCTCTGTTGCTTGTCGTCACGTTGTGCTGTCCCTGTGTTCTAAAACTTGCTGCAAGATGAAAATTTAAAGAGTGCATGACAAAACCTTTAGCCTGGCTAGTGATGGGCATCCTCATCTGAAATGACTCTGAGGAGGGAACTCAGTGACAGGAATATTTTTGACATGGTATGCATCCTCAGCCACACCTGGAACGTGCTGAATTCAAAAGGTGTGGGTTTTCTCCAGCACCACCGCATGATTCCCACCCTCACAGGTGCTCAGCCTTTATGCATGGGCTTCAGGTGCAATGCATCTCTGATTAGACAAGGGAGGGCAATTGAGCCGTCGCTTCTGTTTGTCAAACAGCCTTGAACACCCGGGTTTTCAATGCATATCCTTGAGGAGGGTGTTGCATCTATTACACGGCTGTTTATACCCAGATGTAATGATTAGTAAAGCAGTTTACATGATGGATAGTTGCCTGTTTTCCAAAATGTAAATATTTCCCCTGAAAGCACCAATTACTCAAAGCAAAACCAGGACTCCAAGCACAGGAGTGACAGACTGTAAGACACACTCACACATGAATTCACACATGAATCCGCGAGTTCAGCCTCGTGCTACTGATGAATTGCCTTCACTTCAGTGTTTAAAGTCACATCTGAATTGAATCTGAACCGTCAGTTTCACGCGTATCTTAATCAAAGGCATAAGAAAATAATCTCAGTAGTTTCACTTTTATTTCTTTTTCTTTCCTAACTTGTTTTTCTATCTGCTTGTCAAATCATTTTGCTTACGAAAAAGATCCACAATCAGGTGTGTACACATTGTGGATTGTCCCAGCTCAGCTTATCTGTATGCAGCCTGGTGATGCAGCAGCTGAGAGGCTAAGATATGAAAAATGAACGTCCTTGAGCATCTACTCCGCTATACATTCCACCACAGGGCTGCACGATTGATCTTGATCGAGTCCAATTATTTTGTTCCGTCTAAAGCGTAACACTTTGGAACAAATGTCAATGCCACTCTCTGTCAAAAAAAATACATAAAACCTGTGTAATAAAAGACATCAATCAATACTAACGTGATAGGAACAGCACAGCCGGTGTCACGCGCTGCACTCAAGGCTGAGCAACAGGTGGAGGCCGCTCAGCCGCGCGAGGCTAAAATCATCTTTGGTGCAATACTGCCCTCTAGTGGCAGCTCACAGGCTCACTTTGTTTATGAACACGGCTGCCTCACAACAGCTGGTTTCGAAGAGATGGGGGACTAAATCTACAGTGCAGGTTCTCCTGAATGTATGCTTACACACACTGATGAGGGGAGGGTTTTGTCCTCACCGTCCCAACCATCTCACTGCACCGGAATCATGTGACGAAGGCCCTTAGGACAGAAGTCACCAGATTAGTCAGACGCCTTTCTGAATATTGGGTTCATTTTAAAGCAGTAGCCTTCAAAAAGTGTGCAACACGTCCAGTTGCTTTCCACTGCATTTTGCACATGCTCAAAGGCTACTTTAAAATATATGTTCAAAACCTAACATCACACAACTACTTATTTGCTACAGCTGCATCTAAAGAAATATAAAAACAGAAAAGGGAACACTGGCTCAGATTCTTACACATTCCTGGCTTGTATGTTGCCTGCAGGGAAACAAAACTTGTGGTTTGAGAAGTGCACTCTGACCCGCACTAATTATAAAAGCCTGTTTAAATAGCCTTGTACAATGCACTACTCGGCCTGTGAAAACAGTTATGTAATGTCTTCTCTGGCCCTGGAAAAAGAGCTTTACACAGTTTGAGAACATAACGCCGATGATGCCCTTGAGCTTGTCTCGGTTTGGGACTCAGATTTCTCACAGAACTTTTAATCAAAGTTAGAGTTACATATTGAATTTTCCTCAGGATCAATAAAGTATCTATCAATCTATCTACTGGCATAAACTAGGAAGCCATTCAGGAGACAAAGGGCCTTTCTCACTCTCTGAATGAATGGGCACAAATTCCCACAAAAACACTCAAAAATCTTGTGGAAAGCCTTGTCTGTTTGGTGTAATGATCAGGTGTCCCAATACTTTTGTGTATATACAACACACAATTTAATCTAGTCTACTCCAATGTAGTCTTCCACAGCAGATGTATTCATTTGATTGTAAAATTTTGCATATTTAAAACAGACAGCTGCAAAAACCAAGCAGCTTTTTAGTGGAAATGTAAATAAAGATCTATTCTGAGACCAGACTGTAGACGTTGTTCCTCTTCAGTGCTGGGAAATTCTTTATAAGCGACGTGACACATTACGTAAAGTAAGAAAAGATTATAAACAACAGTTTAATACAGATGATGTATTTCCCCACAACAGAAAAACAAAATTAATTCTCCTTAATTCACAAAGCTACTGGAGAGCTCTAATGTCACGGGAATGAACATGAAGTGAACAAACAGGACATGCGTTACAGTAGAAGCCTGTAACACCACGGTGCAGGTGGTCGATCGCCATCATGTCGCCGCCGCCGCCGCGTTAGTAATGTCAACCAAGTTAAAAGTTCAGATGTTTTACACTGCAGCTTCTCTGTTGCAACCTTCAGGCTGTAAAGAGCACAGGAGAGATTTCCTTTGACAGGCATCAGTGACAGATGCTCCACGATTTATCACCACGATACCAAGGATTATCATTAAAATACATTACATTTTAACATTTAAGATGACGCAGCGTCGTGATATATCCTCCGGCTGTTATGCACTTTCCCAAATTTCATGTATACAGCTTTCATTTTGTTTTACTTTCTCTCGCGCTCTGCAGCGTTCAGAAACCGTACACGATTATATTGTTACTGTAACAAACACACGGGAGGTGGATCATTTGCAAGCATCTTCTCAAGGTTATTCAAGGATTATCTGAAATGCAGTGACAGAAAAAAGCACAGTAATAACGTTTGCCAAAGCAACACTTTTCCAGAAAATACAAACAGAACAAATGCACAAGGTTTGCAGATCTCTACCAGCCTGTGGTAGAATAACAGGAAGATTACTCATGTTACAAGGAACAGAAACTGCTATTAAAAAAAAAAAAAACAAAACATTTTTTGGTTAGTCTTCATTTTGCAATATTATGGAAAAAAAACAGTTTTGTCAATGACTTATGAGCAAGTGCAGTTTCAGTTATTATTTTTTGTCAATTTAAGCCCTTAGCCCAACGTTACAATCCATCACATCAAATCTCATTATCTTACATCTGAATTTGAAAGAACCGACTTTCTGAGACAATGAAATAACAAGAATGGTGTTTATACTGTATAGATGATAAAGTAAAGCAGCAACAGACAGAACCCAGCAGGAGAGGTGATAATCAGCAGTGTTCATTTATTTCTTCAACTCGTCCTCGCTCGCTCCCGTTCACAGATCTAATGGGCACGCGTACTGCCTAATGTGCCAGTATAATCAACATGATATATTAAACAGAACTGGTTATGCTAATGAGGCCATTACTTAAAACAATTATTGCATTCATTATCAAATGGTTCTCCGTCAACATACTTTGTCTTCAAATAACACACGTGCAGCACTAATGGAGCACGGAGAGCAAGAACAGCTTGAAGACGCTGGAGCACAATTTATTCAATATGCACACGTATGCTGCAGAATTGCCAGAAAAATCGAGTAAGACTCTCCAGGCTGAGAGCTTTCTATCACAAGTCACTGTGCTCAAGAACAATGCCTACAGACAGACAGACAGACACAAGTAATATCCCACGGATATCACAGCAGCAGGAACTACAACATCTTCTCATTTCCCCAAACGTGCTTTTAAAATGACTCATGTCTTAGATCTGTGAAAGGAAGTGGCTTTGGACATACAGAAGGACGCCATCTTTGCGTTCACCTGTATCTCACCGACTCCCTTTGAGCTTAAGGAGGTCAAAGGGGTTTTTATCCTCATCCTAGCTGGGGGGGCAGGTACTGCGGTCCTGACTGAGGCACACAGGCTTGCTGATATCATCTGTTATTGCCAAACTCATCAGATGACCACTTTTTTTTTCTTTTTTTTTTAAACAATACAAAGTAGAAAAACAAGTTAGTTCTAAAACCCACCAAACACACACACACACATGCGCGCACGCACACACACATACCCGATCAAACAAACATCTGCTCTCATGTGACGAGAGTTAGGCTGGCAACGATCACTGAGGTTGAGTGTCAGAAGGCAGTGCATGGAGAAGGCAAACTGGCATCAGGGACTGATTAGGTGGACCTGCTCTCTGAATCACTGTGGCTTGCAGGACGGTCTTGTTGAGCGACTTGTGCCAGGGAAGATGGTGTGTAAGGAGGCGGGGCTTCATTTACGCTAACGGAGTCTCCACCCTCAGAAATGAGGGGAGTGAGATGGTTGGGACGGGGAGCGGCGGCCTCATCGCCCTGAGCACATTCGCTGTAAGGAGGAGGCTTCAGGTCGTCCTCTGCAACATAAAATGAAAGGAAAAAGGAGAAAACAGGTCAACCAGGCGATCGGCTGTCTACAAAAGCAGAAACATCAGCTCAAACAAGCCTCAACATTAGAAGAAAGGAAAAAAAAGACAACAATCTTGATTCATTCCTGCAAGACTCGTTTTTTTTATGCAACAGTGACTCTGTTTTGATGCAGTGCCTCACTGCACACAGCAAACGCTCCCACTTTCTCCCCAAGCTGCACCAGCAACCGACAAGTGTGTGCAGCTTCACATGACAAACTGAGCATGAGCAGAGGAAGAGGTGGGCGGGACACTGATGCAAGTAAGTCTTTAGTGCGTGGGAGTCACCGAGAACAATGTGGTGAGAGGGAGAGTTGTTAGGAGCAACAACACAAAGAATACTGTCTGAGAAAACTGACCCCAGAGCTCTTCTGAAACTTGTTGCTAACTTGTTAGCACCTTCACAGCCACTCCCTCAACCAACGCGCAGTCTGACCACACTCTCATCTGATTGGCTGTCATGAATAAATGGCTCATATCATGACCTGGCCTACACATTTGACTTCTTCTCTTTTACTTTAATGTTCAGAAGTTCAGCATGAGAGTTTGGCTCAGAGGACGATGGCGTATCTCAAATGGTCACAGAATTACAACCTGATAACAACGGAATTTGAAACTGTGGTGCAGGAAAATATAGGAAACGATACTGTATGGCTGCAAGACCTTCCTACAGGACTTATTATACATTCATGCTGCCATAGTGAGCCCTCGAGACACTCGTTATCTCTCACAGGAAAAAAAAAGATCACATGGTGATGGTGAAAGTGAGGCTACAATATCAAGTAATACAATTAGCGTTAAGATGTCACCACTTCCACCTGCGATAACCACATCCTACTGTCAGACTGAATGAGCACTTCAGATCAAATGAGGTGCCATTTGCAGATCAACAGACTAAAACTCAAGATCACGACAACTGGCCGGGCTGGCTTACGTCCTCTATCACAAAGTCACAACTGCACTCTGGGAAACACCAATATGTTGTTCGTCACGTGAAAAGCACAGGCGCCGAGTAGAACGAGAGCACTGTGACTGGCTTTCCGCTCCTTTAAATATCACCGTGAAGAAAGGAGATTATCGGAGTGATGTCGGTTAAACTGCTGCTGACTTTTTTCTATTTACAAGAAGAGAGAGGAGACTCTAACTAACTAACCACACGTTACTGTGTGCTGCGGACGCTTCATATCCTGGTCAGTTCACACGCCTGTGAGCAAAGCTTACAAACGACAAACTTTGTGCTCGTTCTCTTAAAGAAGCATCACCCAAGTCCTTCTAGCACTAAAAAATGTCATTACATTTTAGTAAATTAACACAGTTTGGTTATACAACAAAGTAGTGATGCAAGTTAATTCTCGTAAAAATGAATTAATGAGATCGACAGTTCAAATACCCCAAACAATCAATCAGGCACGTGAATCTCCAGCCTGGATCCTAACGGTACAGTATTTGTCATGAGTAGTTCCAACCTGTACAGAACACGTGTAGGCAACTGGATTAATAAACTGTACTCTGATCAGTGATGGGGGTTTTAGGCTGAAGCTGGATTTACACGTCTGTGTTAAGAGGTTACGCTGTGCCCAGCGTTGGCAACGTGTGTCGGCGCCGCTGCTGCTGACGTGTGCTTCTTAAAAGAAAGTCGCTACACATCAGGAGTACGAAGATGCAACGCTGGGACTGCAAGAACTGTGACCGGTCAGACTGGGCTGCTTGTGTTTCCTACTACAAGTATCCAATGCCAGCAGAAACTGAGATTTCAGTATCACACGTCCAGCAAAGCCAGCTCGACTGCAAACCTTCTTCTTGTCTAAACCTAACTAATCCAAGTACGATGAGCGCATTAAAGATATCAGACGCTTAACCTACACTGTATGTTTTCTACAAGGGGACTCCCATTAATCGCTTGCTTAAAGCAAAAACCTGGATTCACTTTACTGGATCCTGTAAGGACCTTTTGCATTGTAAACCTGCTACTGAGAAAAACAGATGCGTGGACAGACCTGAGGCTGAGAGGAAATTAAGAAGACTGAAGAAGGAGAAGGGAAAAAATAAGAAAGAGGCCGTGTTCCTGGCTCGACTTTTGATCAGCTTATTGAACGAGGAAGCAGCAGGCACGTGCCATAGTGCTGTGTTGAAGAGTGTGTGTGTGTGTGTGTGTGTGTTACCTCCAGACACTGCCTCGTATGGTGGTGGCATGTCCAAGTGGGAGAAGGATGCAGCTGGTGGCAGGGCTGTGGGGGGCTCCTCTAATGACAGGTCATCCTGAACACCATACCAACTTGGCCAGACAGAAGTTTGCTACAAGAGGAAGGAAACAGAAAGTCTTACTGACAGATACAGCAAAGGAGAAGAGGTTATAAATACATAAAGTACGTATAAGTACACATACATGAACACATTCAGTGCACAGACGGCAAAAAGACGCAGCTTAGACAGTCACAGATCCATTAGCTAAAGCCAACAATACAAATGTCAACACTATTAGGACACTAACTCAGCTGGTTTTACTTTAAACATCACCAGAGGGGACACTGCTGCTGGTTATGACAATATTGGATTTATCTGCTCCTCCAAAGAGACAGTCTTTAACCCTGTAGACTCAAGCTGTTTCTGGAGTTTGTGTGCTCCTGTCTCATTTTTACTCACTGTGGGCATGTGTTTTGTAATTGCATTTAAATCCTGCACTTCTATGGAAACAATACAATCCTGACTAGAAGTTGGGAGAACTAAAAACAAACAGTTAGAAATCCATAACGCATAAAAAACAACTTGAAATGATTTTTTTTTAGAATAATAACAATAAGACACATTATTATACACCCATCAGCCAAAACATTTTTACCACTGACAGGTGAAGTGAATAACATTAATCATCTGTTTGCAATGCAATGTTCTGTGGGGAAACCTTGGCTTCTGCAATCATATGGATGTTCTTTAACCTCCCACCCCAAAACACCTGGAGGCTCCACCCCAAAAGATCCAGCAGTCCGAAGCCAGTGACAACAAAATACCCCCAGAGCTGTTTTGAGAGCACAAGAGGGTCTTATAAAATATCAAGCAAGTGGTTAATGTTGCGGCTGACTGGTGTACACACATTTTCCATACATATACAAGATTTTTCTACAGAGGCGATGTGTGTTACCGCTATTGGGAGAAAAAAAAAGAGACTGCAATTCAGTCAAACTTTCACTCAACGTTTCACTGGCATCATTACTGACTCACCAAAATCATTCGAGGCTTCTCAGTAGCCCAGAATTCCAAGTTTTTCCACAGGATCTGGTGAGTCCAAATGGTTTTTGGCAAAATTCGGCATACAAAATAAAGTAATTTCAATGAAATGTCGCTGTTTTTAGTTTCGATTTGGTCGTTTTTCCCGCTGGAAGCAGTAGTCACACGTGAGTCATTCAAGGACTGTCTGCTTTTTCAGTTTCTGATAAAAGGTGTAATTTTGGTAATTGTTCAAGAAAAAGTCCCTTAAAACCCACCGCTGGGTTGTGTGGCTCAGATGCATTGCTTAAAGGTTCGACCGAAAATCAAATTTATACACTGAAGCACTAATCAAACAGCAAGACAATAGACACTTTAATAGTGCTGTCCTGCAGGTTTTGTTCCTCTTTTCTATGTTTAAACATGTGTTTTCCAACTGAAAACCTGATCGGCATGGAACGTTTTCAGCCCAAACCTGGTGAACCACATTAATCACCCATAAAGTCGTTTACACAAAACAAGATGAAGCAAGATGTCTGCTGGAGAATTGCACAAACAGGAGGTGGTGGTGTTTGTTACTCCAGGCTGTGACATTGCAATAACATTTTGCAAAGATATGTTTTATAATATTCAGTTCTTTTAAAGAGGAAAGGGCTGAAATAACAGCAGACAAACAGACAAATTGAAAAAGGGTTGATTTTCTTCTTTGTCTTTCCTTCTTTGCATGAAGAAAAGACGACAAGGCAAGCAAGGAAAGTCAGTTTTACTGAATGATCCATTAGAGGCATCAGGCTTTCAATAAGTTTACGACTATCAGAATAAGTTTTTGACTATCAGAACAGACGAATGTTAGATCTTTTTTCCTCCTCTACCTCTTCAGCAGAAGCTCTCTTTTATTCTTCTTCTCTTGCTGGCAAGCAAAACGCAACAATAAAAGTAAGACAGCACATTCAGTCCTGGTGATGGACTCAACTGCTGCAGACTGACGCTTTAATTAGTTCAAAATTGCCATCCTGTTGTTGTGGGCGCAACAGAGATTGATAAGGAAAGATGCAGCGCAGGCAGACCACGACAAGTTCAAGGTAATTACCGGACAAACCGCCTATAATAGTCTATAGAGTCACAATTATCGTGACATGTTTTGGAAAAGTCAAACTGGATCCTCATGGCTGGGTGGCAAACGTTCAGAGGCCAGATACGAGTCACATCCCTGCAGCATGGCATTTAGGAACAACCACATTAAAATAAACAAACAAACACCACCACTTTTTCCTCTAATCCTCCACAACCGGACCAAAAGAAATTACTCTAGAAACTATTCAACTCTTCCATCTCTCTCTCCAGGGCCTGCCATGTATCAAAAGTTTTTCCTTTTAGCGCTTCTGGATTCGGTTTTCAGGTAGCCGCGAATGTCCAAGTTAGTAAGCGATACTACATCAAGACTTTGTCCCCCACGCTGTGTTTGATTCATTTAAACCCAGGACTACAGTCGTCTTGGCGTCCCTCCAGAGAACGTTCAGAGAGCTGGGTTATGGATGACCGTGGGGCCTCTCAGCAGCACATTCCATTAAAATCTAAACAGGCAACATCATACACCAGAGATGGCAGAAGGAACAAGGAGTAAAGGAAGAAAGGAAGAGGAGCAGAAAGGAAAACGGGGGGAAATGATGCAGCAGAGTGTCAGAGGAGCAAAACCGTGAAAGAGGACATGAGACATGAAAAAGCAGAAATAGAAAGATGAGTGAAGAAGATGAGATTGTGGGATAATTAATGAACAAGTAATTAGCGATCTGACAAAAGACACAAAGAATCTTGAACTTCCTCTAACATCTGACAAACACTTCAGACGGCACACAACAGGGCCTGCCTGCCTGCCTGCCTGCTCGAGGCAAGTAAAATGCATTATGGCATGTTGGGAAAGTAAATCTAGCGAGTCATTTCCCTGAATGGGCAAATGGTAAAACAGAAATAAACAGCTGGTGATGGGCACAGCTAAAGAGAGGGACATTTCAGAAAGAGTCGGGCATTGGACGAACATTCTCAACTATCCTGGAAACAGGAGTTTGGTCAGTTGCTTATTTGGACTACAATAACTTTAAACTCTGTTGTTATAAGACAACCACTTATGCATAACAAAAATCTGTTCAGTGGAAAGTAAAAACAGACTTCGGGCAAGTTTAACATTGATACTGAACCTTGTACATGATGTTATAAGTGGTCTGGGAAAACCCAAGGTCAAAAGCTCAGGCATCTCTTAGTTTCAACTGCATCATTTATTTATTTTTTCTTACAACGGAGGCATTTCCTGTTAGACAGAAATTCCAAACAATGCTAAAAATATCATAGTATGTGCGTCTTAGATGCAACTACCACAATGGAAAAGAACCCAAAAGCTGAGATAGTGTTAATAATAATGATGATGATAACTAATAGGGAGTGACTAAATGTACTTTTTAAGCACACTTCCATTTAAATGAATCTAATCTTTGAAAATACCCTTGTCATTCACGCAGCATCTTTTGCAGTAACTTCTAAGAAGAGGTTGAAGATAAGAAATCGGTTAGAAACATCAGAGAAACCTGTTTCGTATCAACCACAGAGCACATATTGAAAGCTTCTGAATCACGAAGATGGCTTCCAGGTGTTTTAGAGAGACAGTAAAGCAGAAAAGGCCTGAGGGGACACACAGTCATGATGCCAGCCTGAACCTGTGGCACAAGGTATGAGGAAAAAGGCACCACACAAATGGATGATGAGCAGAGACATTACTATGCTAGACATACTACTGAAAACATCAACCCAAATAAAACTACCACTTGAAGGGAACAATCAAGGGAAGCACATATTTTGTAAAAGACATAATAAAAGAAATGCTAAGACAACCATCAAGGTCATCCAAATTACTCTTAACGGGCATAAACTAATCAGAATGAAGACCTTCAAAAGGGACAAACATTTTAAATCTGTGTACTCCCGATGTCCTGTCTGTGTCTTCACTGACGATATTTGCACAAAATAATCTCACATGCACGGTTGAAATTTCACAAACTTGTCTAGAAAAGAAGAGCACTCAGTCACACACTCAAAATTACTTTCTAACTGAAGAAACGTCAAAGGTGAGACCTGCTCTGTCAGACCTCTGACATCAACAAGGTCAAACAAACAGAAAAATGTTAGCACCCAAGTGCATGGAAACGAGAAGCTCTAACAGATTAATGCAGATCGTCTACTGGCTCTGTATGTCACTGAAAGTGAAATGTGAGGGAAATGTGAGTGAAAGTTGACTGACTGAAAACCACATGAGAGAACAAACAGGCTGTCTGCAAAACCTAACACAACTGTGACCTTATCTGACTTTTTCTTACTTCAGGCTTGCAAACTTCACTTTACAATGCACTGCTTTCAGTGAGCCACGGCTGCTGCGGGGCCAAAATAACACTAATGCAGTTACAGAGGAGCTATAATCACATGGAGTCTGGCTGGTATATGATTTTAACACAGATGATGTTACCAACAAAACTCATACAGCCTATAAAAAAGCTGCTACTTTTTTACTATTTTATTTATTTTCATTATTATTTTATTATTTATTAGCTTGTATGTGCCTGCTTGGATTTGAAAGTTTGGCTCAACAGAATTGTCTGAACTTTCCCCAACGATGACAAAATATGGAAGGCTCCAACGGCTATCACAGAATGAAATAAATGTTCTTCTAGAGGTTCTCTAAATATCCATCAGACTCAGTGGTGATCAGTCTGTGTCTCCCGTCCCTCACGCTCTACGCCGACCAGAGGTCGCGCTTCCTCCAGTCGCTGCTTCTGCAGTAATTCACCGTTGCGTTATATTTTTTTTAATTTGCGGGGATATAGTGTATTAGAAAAATCTGAGGGTGTGGTTAACCTTTAAGTGCACTTTGAATAAGGTTACATTACTAAAACTCAGTCGGATGGGGAGTCACAGCAAGTGAAAACAGTCTCACCACAAACAATCGGGTCAAGCTGGATCCTGCCTTAAGTGCAATGTGCCTGCCAAGTGTACCGTACTCAAGTCTTTCAGCCTACAGAGTGACATTCTCTTTATTACCCAAACCTTTAAATACTCAGACTCAGTCCTTATAAAGACATATTCTGGAGGCGTAAAAACCCCCTCTGTGGTTGACAGCAGCGAGCTGAAAACGCAAGACAAGTTGGCGTTTGAATGACTGTGAGGGTCTGCACTTACACTCTGTCTCTCACACATCTGATGAAGGTATGCTCGTCCTCCTACAATGACTATCTGAGCATTGCGGGGGTTGCTCAGGTATGCTGCCAGCTGCCTCTGTCTTGATCGGTACCAGCACACGTAGAAGAATATTTTGATAATGATGAATATGATGACAACTCTGTAAAGATAAGACAGGCCTTTATTAGAGGAGGGCGAAACAGCCTTGTGCATCAGTTTGAAACTCCACTTACATTTAAAAACAGATGCAAATGTAATTATAGGTGTTATACTCACATGTACCAGTACAGTTCCATTTCTGTGAGATGTCAATTACTGAGAAAAGGCTCTCATAACTGGGGAACAACTTGCTGATCCCTGGCCAAAAAACGGGAACAATTTTGAGTCATTTTGCCCTAAGAAGCAATAATCATTGCGTTTCATGACACGCTCGAGTCTTCTCACCAAGTTAACATACGTGAGGTTAAAATGCTCAAGCACTTTGTGTAACTTAAAACTGATGTTAGGTTTAGCACGACATCTCCTCCGTTTACTTAGCTGCCTTAACTTGGCTAAACGCAAACACAAGAACGGGATTTTGAACTTACTTTATGGAGTGAACTCGACCTTCTGAGTTAGCTGGAAAGGTGTGCCATCTCCCTCGTCGTCATAGGGGATGTGATGCGAACAGAGCTTCAGGAACCAGCTGAGGCTACAGCTAGCGTTAGTCTGGCTAACGTTAGGCTATCGTGCGAAAGGCCACAACAACAACAGCCGCTACTCTACCGCTACGCATACAAAACAACCGCTAAAATGAACCGTGTCTGTCAGCATAGTTTCCTGGTACTGTCCTCAAAGTCACTAGCTAGTTATCCGTCAAACTACTCGATAACTTTACGTTGAGGAAACAACTAAACCAGTCCTGGAGAGTTCTAGCTTAGCTCATCTCAACGCGTTCCTTCTTACTGCCTCACACAGTGGGCGGCGTTCGTAAGACTGCTGCCTTCGAGCTTCCCGTAAACTGCTTTCTCTGAACCCCGAGCGCAGACGTAACAAACAATTAGTCGGTTAGTTTGTACGTTCAGGTGCTGTTGTTGATGTCAGAAATCGTAACTCGAATTGACGCTTCGGTGACGGTCGTATTCAGTCATTCAGTACCGAGCGACTTTGTGCTGCCATAAGGATAATGGAAATATGTAAGCACATCTAAGGAAGTTGATGTGTTAATTATTTTAAAAATATGGTTCCTCGATGAAAAATACCCAAATACTAAAATTTGTAAAGAATTTAGATGAGTAATTGCAGCTTCTCTGTATCTCAACATGAGCATTATCACAATAAGTGATTTAAAAAAAAAAAAAAGAAGATTTTCTTCCTTTCCGGGGTTGTTGCTAGCGCGTTACACTCATGTCATTCATAAATGCCAATATTTCCGAAGCTCTCAAAGGTAGCATAGCTTTAACTAACAAAAGAGTAACAACTGGACCAAATACAGAATATTTGAAAGAACAGTGTCGATATATTATGCATGTGACTGAACATATACAAAACATAATGTAAATATATTTTTATAATGTAGATGTATACAATTAAAGAATATAAAATACAATATGAAGCTAAATTTTCACTTATTGTTCGTTTGAGATCAGATGTTCAACCCATCTCATTTTGATAAAGTCTACAAACACCATCTCACAAAATCTATTGCAAAAAAACCATTCAGAGACAGGCCCGCTATTTCAAATACATAGAAAAATATTAACTGCATGAGAAATTAAATCGTCTATAAGCTCACGTCGGGTTGTACGTACATCGTGGTTCTTTGCCGCCATCTAGTGGAAAACGTTTTATAACACAACGTAAACGGACACCCAAGTGCAATTACTCATTAAAACAAAAACTGAAAGAGATACGTACCTTGAAAAGAAAACCAGACTTATCAGAAAGTAAACGAGGTGATCTCTGAGACAACAGCGTGACGGACTTGATCCTTTAGGGCTATTTGTTAAATGAACTGCCTGTGAACTGATTAGACCATACATCCAATTGAATTAACGTGACAGATCAATCATGGTCACATCCATATGTTCAAACTCAACCTGCTCAGAGAAAAGACAACACTGATACGGATTTTTTTTTATTGCGCGTCTGTTCTGTGTATGTAAAGTTAAACATTTGTATTACAATTTAAAAGCATCTTTGATTATAAATTATTTCAAAATTCGTCCCGGATAAAGCGGAAGAAGATGGATGGATGGATGGATCCTGGAGTCTTTCAGTCAAAAAAGAAAATACTATTTGTAGCACATGTGCATGATTCATAAATAAAACAAAAATATCAATGATCAGTTTCTGTGAAAGAGACCAGGATTTGCAAAGCAAACAGCTTTTAACAGTCAATTTAATTTAAATTAACAGTGCATCGTCAGCTACTTGTCCTGTTACACAAACACAATGCTTTTTCAGTGAAGTCCATTATCTTTCTCATCGGTTGTCTTCCACAATGATGGTCCTTCTTGGGTAGGTGTCTACATCCACAAATATGTAACGAAACTCATATTTCCCAGTTTCAGGATTCTGCGAAGCATCAAGAAGTTAAAACAAGATCTCAGCATTAAGTCTCAGCAGTCACACCCGAAATCATTTTGGCGTATACTTCACATATGTAATTCTTAAATATTGAGCAGTACTACTTTGGTATGTCACATCCTGCAATCTAACAAAAGAAAATACCAACCTCTTTTGACTCTGAATGTACAGTTCCTTTGAGGCCTGGCTCCGAGCCTTCGATGTAAAACTTTAACTGCATGTGCTTCAGTCCATCCTTCATGTACTCCAGATGACTAAGGTGGAAACACACACACACAAATGGTGCTTAACTTGGTTGCTTTTATTGCCCCACTAAAGTCTCATATCTGGACAGACGTGTGCAACTTATTCATCAGCTCACAAACAAATAATGAACAGAGTATGAAAATTCCCACCTGACCTGCTGCCTCCTTCCTCGACGCGTAGTCTCCCCATAACACCTGATCGGCTCCCCAAACGCACCGATCACCTACATTTTCAGTACACAAAAACGTTCTGTTGCACTTTACTTTTCAACACAAGATGAATTCAAGAATTGCATAACATAAAATAAATTTTGAGTTCATGTCTCTCTCCTGGGGCAGCCGTGGCCTAGAGGTTGGAGAAGTGGCTTGTGATCGGAGGGTCACCGGTTTGATTCCCCCACTGGACGGGCAGGAAAAATTTGGGTGTGGTGGAGTGATTAATGCGAAAAATGCCCCCCACTCCATTAGCCTGCGGATGTGCCTTTGAGCAAGGCACTTAACCCCCCCAATTTGAAACGGACTGGACTGTCTACTCAGCTGCTCATGAACTTTTACAGAGCCACGATCGAAAGCATCCTGTGTCTCAGTGTGACTGTGTGGTATGGCAGTTGCACAGCGCAGGACAGGAAAGATTTAGCCCGGGTGGTGAGGACAGCACAGGGGATTGTGGGCTGCAGTCTACCAGATCTGGACTCAGTTTACACTGCCCGAGTCCAGAAGAAGGCAAGACGCATTGCCACAGACCCCACCCACCCGGGCAACAAACTGTTTGTACCGCTTCCATCAGGAAAGCGGTACAGGAACATTAAAACCAGCACCAACAGACTCAGGGACAGCTTCTTCCCCAGAGCTGTTAAAGCAATAACCCCCCTACAGTGAAACACTCATACACATAGTCTGGCACTAGTGCACTTTGTTTTATCTACCTCACTCTGTATTCTGCATTTTGTACTTTGTATTTTATATTTTTATATTTTCTTCTAAGGTGTGCAATTTTTTATTTTCCTATTTATAAGTGTGTTTTGAAGCTGAGAATCTGCACAAAATTTCGTTATGCTTGCATAATGACAATAAAGACTCTTGAATCTTGAATCAATATGCTCCCCGGGCGCTTGATGCTGCCCACTGCTCCTGTGTGTGTTTCACTGCATGTAATTTTCCAGGTGTTGCATGTGTGTGTTCAGCTAAGGATGGGTCAAATGCAGAAGACGAATTCAGTGTGTGTATGTAAAAATATATATACTGCCAATAAAGCTGATTCTTAATCTTAAATTCATGCATTCAACGTAACACAGCTGAGGTGCTGTCTACAGTTCATACTGCTGTCACGAAGAGACATCCTGTTTGGCCTCAGTAATCTGTGATCTCATCCTTACCTCTGGGTCTAACCTGACTTTGTTGAAGGCTTTCCCATAGATTTTATTTGGACTTGAGGAAGAAAACAACTCCTGGAACACCACGTACAGCAGCCCACCTGAAGTACAAACAACCACACAGTGCACGTTAGTGCTCATATTTGTTATTTTGCTTAAAATGAGATGATAAATCTGTTTGTCTATGATGGAAATCTCGAGGTCGTAGTCACCTGTCACTCCAAGCCCGATGAGAACAACTATAAAATAGGTGAAGTCTCTGCCAGCTTCTTTCACTGGAAGATTAACACGGTGAGAGTTTTTATCAGTCAGCTCTAAATAAGATTATGAAGCTGCTGCTGGTTACAGCCTCACAAATGCAAACAGGTGTTAAATATATGTTTTTCCTCTTATAAAAGACAGAAAATTATAAGACATTGTACGTGTCTCAGTTACTATCATCTTGTCACCCTACTGCTCGTTTGGAAAAAGTCCACTTACTGCTGAGGTCTAATTTAAGACTTCTTTTCGTTGTCGTTACTTTATCTTTGCACATATAGTGGAACTGCTTTGACAGAGTGGAAGATATCTCACATGTATCAATGCCTTGCTTACCTTTTTGTGTAGCGGAAGCCTTTGGGCTCCCGCCCTGATACCTGGACACTGACTTGTCTCTCTCTTCGGGGCTGCTTTTGCTTCTGGCCGTGGAGTCGGTTGAAAACCCCCGCAGTCTGTGCGTTTGACGGAGGCAACTCAGCACTGCGATAACAGACGAAGCAGGCTCGACTTTTCTGCGGAAGGTCAGTTTTGATACCGCTGACACCGTCCTGTGAGTGTGTGTGAACACGCATTTCTGGACGGAGTGCTGTGGAGTTGTTTGTTGTAGAGTCCGATGCAGAGCTTTCAGTATTTGCATATAAGCCATGATGTCCTCTGTGAGTTAGCTTAACTGCACAGCCAGCTAGCAAGCGGAGCTAATGTGTCCTTTAGTCGTCTCAACGCCTCACGTTAGCAAGCTAAAGCAGTGAAAACCACAGTCACCTACCAGAGGCTACAGTTGGATAAAAGTTACTGTACGACGCGAACACACAGTTCACACCGCTAGCTAACTTACTTGGAAAACCAATGCACTGCAGCGGAGGAGCGAGGCGCGTCATTTTGTCGTCACACACCGTCCGCAGGGTTCATGGGAAAATGAGTTGTTTGTGTAGCAACTGTCGTCGTATTTACACACCTTCACAGACTGGTAATAATATGTTTATTTATTGTTATATTATTAATAGTTGTTAGTAACATTATAGGCTTTAAATGCGGGAATTTCCTGAAATAAATAAAAACAATAATAAAAAAACAATGTAAAGACAAAAAGCGTCTCCCTCATTTAACATGTATGATCCATGAGAAGTCTGTGACTGTGTCTGTGTGTGCAGAGACCCTGCCCTCTGACTTCTGTATTTTTTAATTTTCTCATTATTTTGACATTTATGGAGATCGACGATCCCAGAGAAAGATAGTCGTTTGTTGCACACAAGTCCTTTCCTTTATTTCCTAAATTATCTTTACGGTTGTGAAAACTAAGCTGCAAGCACAACACTGACATATTACCACACTTTAAATTGGTATCAAGCTATGTTGGTTTTCACAGCTAGAATTTTTTCTGCAGCATCAGCATATAAAATTTCCAACCTGTGTTTTTGAACAGTTGAAACCCTTTAATATAACTATAATTGTAAATTTATCTCTCAATATCGAGGACATGACCTCAGTGTCCCGAATGACGGGGGCTGCATGGTCCTGACCAGAAGTGAATATAAAATTAGTTTGTTACTGACAAAATGAATCATCACAGTAAAATCAGTAAACATTAGTTTATTGAAAACATCAGTCCAGCATTTTCTTAATGTTTTATCAAATAAATATGCAAACTAGTAAAAAAAAAAAAAAAAAAAAAAAAAAAAAAAGAAAGAAACCTGCCACAATGCAATGAAGTCCGACAAAGAGAAAGACATAAAAAAAGATAAATTAAAAAAGGGGATAGTAATCAGACATCAGTGGGAGTGGAAATAAATAAATGTTAGTTGACTGGTTAGTAGAATCATGTCTATGCACCTACTCATGAAGTTTAACATCACTCTGTTTCAAACATTCAGGTTTTTGTCTTCGCAGCAAGGGTTTCTGAAGTAGTTTAGATATAAAAACAACCTGATAACTCTACTGTAAAGACATGACATTAAAATAATAAATATTATAAGAAATCAGCAGCTCAAATATGCTATTTCATATCGTGACCGTTACATGAAAATGATTTTAAAAAAAACCTGATTCTGCTTCTTTTTTCTCCATGAACAACTTTACATTAAAGGTACTCTATTGTTCCAAAAAACCCAAAGTTTCAGTCCCGTATCTGAATCAGTGTTCCATGGCTCGTCAATCCCAGCCAGCTGTGGAGCACAGGTAGGGAAAATGCACCTCTGCGGTCCAAACAAAGAAGAAAAACTTGATGCATACACCACAAACCTTTTTTTTATTATTGTTTTTTTTAATTTTTCTCATCACAACACTCTACACTGGTAAAGTTGCTCAGGGCAACAGTTCACTCAAGATGCAAGGGAGAGAAACCTTAGCTCCGAATGCTGTCAAACTTGGCAAGATGCAGAGGAATGATGCATCTGTCTGATGTATCTGCAGAGAAATGAAAACACTATTACTTTAAGTCTGTCCGGGGCTTCCCAGCTCTCTCATCTGCTGCCTGGGATGCTTGTGATCGAATTGGTTCAGACTTTCCTAATTACTGAGGTGTCTGCCTCTATCTGTGTACTGGCAGCTGAGTTTGTGACCTTGTGGCGTTTGTGTGTGTGTGTGTGTGTTTGATGGAGAGGGAGGTATGTGAGTACACGTTTTTAATAAATACAGTAGAACAGAAGTGTTGGCCCAGTTGTAAAACAGAAACAACACAGAGACATCAGCAGAACGTCTGCATAGAAAAGAAACATTTTATTCGATATCTGCATATGGGTCTGTGTATGATCATGTATATATGCAGGAAAAAGTGGAGAGCATGGATGTAAATGATACATACATGACACTGAAGACAGAAAATAATATGCACATAGATGATATATCATAAAAACTGACACAGAAAGTAGGAAGTCGGACAATGACAGAGCGTATAAGAACAAAGACGTCATATGCATCGTGTGTGTGAATCGTTTGTGTTGTTGTGCTCACAGCTGCTCTTCTAATTTTCCACACGAGGCAGTTTGTTTTTCAGTTTCTCCTACAAAAGCCTGCCAGCGGTCGATGTTGTTAGTGTGAGTTCCTGTGTGTGGGGTTCATGTCATCCGGACAAACACAAAAAGTCAATTAACTCGTCTGTCAGGTACCTGTGATTACCTGGAATTATGTGGACCGTCTACGACTCGTTTAATTGTCCTGTCTGGGGAAACAAATCCTTTGAAAACCAGCAAAAAGCATATGACTTTGAAACATGAAAAGCTGAGCTGACAGGAACTACTGACCAAAAGCCAATAAAAGAAAAAAAGTGAAGCTTTATTGTTATTTATTTTTACAAAGCATCAGTAAAATCAGCCCTGAAAGATAACTGGAATAACTGTAAAAACTTCCATCTTTTCAATTTGCCTCAGTAAAAAAGTTTTAATACAAAGATGTTAAGCTCCTACAGTAGAAGAGATTTAGAAGACAAACAGACTTGAAGTAAACACATTTGCCAAAAATAAAACTCCTTGTCAAATTAAAAATGAATACTGAAAAGTTAGTCAGCATATTTAAAAGGGAATTTGTGTTCAAATGGAAATGGTGAAATTTACCTGCGCAGTTATCTCTATCTAACGATTTGCCAAAGCAACGACATGCAATGCAATTAATTAATTTTGCCATTTGATTTATGTATTAGTAGATGAAGGCTTCTTGTATTTTTATGTTAGTGTGTTAATGCTTTAATGGATATTAAAGAAGCATGCACAAGTCATACAACTCGGCCTTGAATTGTTATCCAAATTGAACTGCTTATTCCAACAGTATCACATTTGATTAGGTAATTGGTTAATCGAGTTCAATTCCAATTTGCACAAGTAAAGTAAATCTTCCACACTTGTCAAAGTGCAAGCATCTATACTTTGCTATTAACATAACATGTATGCTACTAATTTGAAAAATACATGCTTAAAAATTAACTTGAAGATGTTTGATCACATTCATTTTCTTATGAGTGAGGAATCTATGACAATGGCAGAAATGTTTCTGACTGACATTCCAAATTTAAAGTTAAATGGTGAATAATCAATAGTCATGTTCATTGAACAGGTCCATTTCTTTCCAGTGAAACAAAAAAATCTGGATAGACTACAGAGCACACAGAGCTGACTGATTTTCAGAACTTTCCCACTTCACAGCTGGAGTTTTTTCATCTAGTCCGTTGTGTTCACCTTCGCACATGAATTCACGTTACACATAATCAATATCCTTTCGTCAAAGTGTCCCTTCATCATCAGCATCATGCTGGTGTAAATCTCCGCTCCGCTTTTTCATATGTCAGTGACGCCCGTTCGTACTGATCCAGGATTGCACTATTCTCAAGAAGTCTACATGATGGAGACAATGCAACATAATGTAGAACATAAGCGGACACAGACAGACAACAGGACAGCACATCTCTCACACTAACAGACAAAACAATGGGTAGCACTTTATGTGGCTGCTCCATCATGTGCAAACACGAAGCTGCAACTGCGATTGAAGTAAATTTCTTCTAAATTTACCATCTTAATAAACAGGCTCGTCTCATCAGGTATCTGCAGCTCTGATGCTCATATTACCGTGTCCGGTTGTAGTTATTACAGCCTCATGAGAGCAGAGTCGCGGGGCAGACACATAAACTGTTACACACACAGGCATAAATGCTATGCTTCACAAAATCAATTACGACAAGTGACATAAATCATGCAAAACCACAGAGGAATTCTGTGTGAATGTGTGATCAGTAAAGATTTGCAAATTACAAAGATGAATGACACATTTAATTGATCTCAGTGTGCTTTTAGTGTGTGCAAAAATTCCCACTGATGTAATTTAATGAAAACATGTGGGATTGTGTCTGTTTTCAGCTTTGTGCTTTTACGTGAGTATCTCTACACAACTGATATACATTATTTGCTGTAGGCCTACTGTCAGAAAAGTGCAGAGATCAGACAAATTATCCGATAACAGCTTCAACCAAAGATCACTGGGAAACAGTCCATGCTAATGAATCTCCACTGAGTGACACAATGTATGACCTTGGGAGGACATACAGTAAACTTGAGCATCACAAAGACTTCAACAAACTCACTAGAGGGGCAAGATGGCTGCAAGCAAGAAAACCATCTTGGTGAAAATGAACAACTGAAAAACAAACAAAAAAAATTATAAACCTGCGCAAAAATCACAGAAAAGAAAAAAGAACTTACATAAAAGTATATACTGACTGGGCAAATGATGACTACACAACATATAAAGATGTTGATTGTTGGATAAGGGTGCTTACCTTGAGATTGTCTCTTAGACCCTAGTTGTGTTGTACTCTGATTCATGTTTGCTCAAAGAGCCAATGAGGCAGAACCTGAAATGTCACGGCTCTTTCGTTTAATATCAAACTCCTTATTGCATAGAGAGGTCAGAATGCACAATGAGCTACATAACAGCAATAAACTTCATCAGTGCTTTCCTAGTCGCTGGGAGCTTTGCATGCACACTTGTAGAAAATTAATAAACAGTCAAGGACCCCCTGAAAAGAGCACACAGAAAGTGCATGCAAGAGAAGTTCAGAAGTATTTCCTCCAAAAAAGTTGCTCTGATACCTTCACGTAGTGTCTTCGTAAACATGTGCAGTTACTTTTCAAGCAGTTAAGGTGCAAGTACACAGTAAAATATTTCTCTTTTCTATAGAAAATCTTGTTCATGCCAAAATGTTACGCTATATAGAATCTCGGTCATATGTTTTCACAGTTAGGAATATAAATGCATATTTTTAAATTTGCATTCATGTCAACGAAGTTAGTCTCAGAAGTTACGCACAGATTCAAGCCCTTGTGTTAGCATTCAAAATTGGACCGATTACAGAATGAATATGAGGTCTGTATTTGCTTAAAGAGCTCTAACAAACCTCAAAGTACAGCAGAGTCTAGAATCACCAGCTGAGGAAAACTAGCCTAACAAGTTCAAGGATGAGCATGCAAGAGGGGGCAAATTCGTCATAATTTAGCCCTTTGTGGAAGAACGGTTTTAATGGCAGAAAGGGGAGAAAGGATCAATGCAAACAAAGAAGCTTATCATAACCTTAAAAAAAAATAATGAGAGGAAGAACAAAGCTAAAATAAGAGTAAAACAAAAATAAATGTAAGTAACCCCAAACACATTTCAAGCATCCCCATAGTTAACTTAAAGGTTGTTGTTCTTTCCTCATCAGAAATCTATGGATACTGACCGCTGTACTGCCTTTTCGTGGCGTGAAAGCCGGTGGCTGGTGGTGGGAACTTCTTCCAGGTCGTCCTCCAGGTCACATCCATTGTCTGCTGCCTCTTGCGAGTAGCTGTGCTTCATGACCAAGATGCTCCTGCGGTTTCCAGCGGCCGGCAACAAGGGCCGCACTGCCATGGGCGGCTGTGGGAGGTCTGTGAGCAGAGCGGCGGCCGCTGAGTCTCGAGCGCTCAAGTTCCCACGGCTCCCTCGTCCACTTAGTGACAGCTGGGATATGTGGGCGGAGCCGGGGTTGGAGGAGGAGCCACAGTGGTGATCGTGGACGCAGCGCGAGGAGGCACGGCGAAGGGCGTGGTAGTTCTCAAAGTCTTCCGCCAGGTCAACTAAGTCTGCTGATGCCGCAGCGGCTGTGGTGGCACTCCGTAAAGTACACAGCTCATAGTGAGGCGGCTCAAAGACCTCTTGGAACATGGTGGGGTCAAAGTCCTCACGCCGCAGGATGTACTTTTTGCGTGGCTGCTTGATCTGGACGATGACGGAGACGATGAGGAGGATGAGGACGATGCAACAGGTGACACCAATAATGGTCCCGTTTGTGTTGTTCAGGTTGTCCAGGATGTTGGCTTTCCTCTTCTCTGTACAGCGAAATGGAAGCACAACAGAAAGGGAACCTTTATGAGAATATGAACAATTCTAAACTGTGCTGCAAGATGTATAGAGGTTTTATAAACTGCATATGCAAGGAGATGGGGCTTAGCTTATAAATGCATTAAAGAAAGAAAGAAAGACATCCTGTAGTTCAATTGTAAGGAAATCTAACAAATGAACCTTATCAAGTACAAGATTAAGGGCATGACTTTCACAAGCTAATGAAAAATAGGGCCAAAAAGGTCATATTGGGTCATATGTATAATCCACGCTACCACAAAGAGTAGCGCAGACTACCAGAGTGTGTTGAGAGGCAATCTGTGCGTAGATCCCCGATATTTAAATGCTGGATGAACACGTAGCACAGCACACTGAGCTTCAGTGACATGAGTGGTTACGCTGAGAAGTGTAAAGGAGAAAGGAATAAAACCTGACATTTTTCCACTAATGAGAACAAATGTGGGGATCACAGTGGCCCTATGCATTACTAGAGCGGAGCGAACGCAGAAGATGAAGTAACAGGCCGAGAAACATGGCCTCTTCTTGCTGAGTTCTGCACAATTTCAAATTGCAGTGTGGAAAGGTATCTTAGTCTGACGGAGGAATAGGCTGTGCAAGATCAATGAACTGATCCAATTTGTCACTGGATCTGCTTAAAGCCTTATAAATGAAAAAAAAAAACCAAACACATACAGAGTACACAGGTTTCTTTGTGTGCACTTTTTCTGTCTAATCTAAAGGAAGGAGGGTAACTGGAAGACTTTAATGCAAGTTCACTGAAAAAAAAAAAACGTGCTGAATGACAAATAAACTAAATCTTTTCTCAAATGAAAGCCAAGTCAAACAGTGTAAATAACATCAAAAACACACTGTGGTTTTGACATGGGAGCTTCAGTGCTGCAGGGCTCAGGGGACATGACAGAGAGAAAATCTGCCTTTTTTCACTGAATCCTCAGGCGTTTCATCTAAATCCTGGGATGGCATCAGTACAGTAAAGGAATCTGAGTTAGAGGTTAGAGGTACAGAGCTGTGTTTGGGGATCAATGTATAGATCCACTGGCTTTAAAAGTCCAGGTGGAGGGAAGGATTGAGCTACAGAGGAAATGAAGAAATTGACAGTATCGCAAAGTCAGGACACAGACTACTCAGGACCCACTTGCCTTGGGGCATGGAAACGGTAAAATAAGGACGCTTCAAAGAACGGAAACAAACAGCAACACATTTTCACAAGTATCCAGTTCTCGCACATTGATCTGATCCTGGACTGAGAGCAGGATCAGCTGACGGTGAAACATAAAAATCTGATCTTCTAAATTATATAATTCATTATATGTAACAATTGTGTAATTCAATTAGATGCTAAATACATTACTATTATTAACCTTTAATCAAAATAAAATGTAGCTTAGTAAATCCAGGAAATTAGCTGAAACAGACATCCAGAGATACTGAAATCTGTATGTGAAATAACCAAACATGTTGCCATGTAGGACACCGTCAGTCATAGTAAGAAGCTGACTGAAACAAAAAATGGTTCGGTGCATTAAAAAAATGCTCAAAAAATTAAGATCAAAACCTGGAAGCAACTAGTAATGGCTAAATTTTATACAAAAAAAAAAAAATCACACACTGGATATCCACCGCCATCCAGTAGTAGCGACAGCGAGTCGTAGTACTGGAGAGCCTGAGGCCCATAACGAAGTACAGCCGTTCAGTTCAAGCCCACCGTCGCTGTCCATGGTGCTGAAGTGTTGTGGTCTCTCCTAACGTCTCCTCACGGAGCTCAAATGAGCTGAAGTGTAACATCTCACCTTTACATTGGTTCTCATCCCAGGGGTAGACACAGTTCTGCATGCCATTGCAGACCAGCGTGTTGTTTATGCACATGTTGCTGTGACAGAAGAAGGCATCTGCATCGCATGGAGCTGGAGAAGGACAGAGCAAATTAACACCAGAGCTGTCACACTGGGAGCTTTTCATACAGAAACAGTGAAGAGGTGACCGTGCTGAGACATTATTCTCTCGCAATCTAAACAGAACCCACAGAAACAGTTGAGTAACTACTTTTTTTTACTGAACTTCCCATCATTAACAAAAGCAAAAGTCCAGAACGCAGCAGCACAAATCAGTATTTGAAGTACAGCTGAAGACAGGTAAGAGTGTGCCAGATTATGAAGAAATAAACTTGGATGGGCATGACTCACATCAGGCCTGTTTCCCCCTGAACCCATCTGTTCTTCATGAATTTTCATCCTCATCTTCAAACATTTGCAGACACAACTTGTGGATATGAATGAAATTCTTGTATATGTGCCTGCACTTGTGCATGCGTGTGTGTGTCATGACATTTCACAGTCATCTGCACACAAACAAATTCTTTCTGTTTATGCAAGATGTCGTACTTTTATTTGTCCTTGGAGCGCAGCCCTTGTCAACACAAATCTAAACCAGGCCATAAACAACAGCATGTCCTCAAACACACCATCACCACCGTGACACCCGCCATCCCAGTGTGTCCTGTCTGAGAACACCTTTATGTGACGACAGCATGATGGTGGAACCACCAATCACCAAGACATGCTCGTAAAAGCGATGTGATAATGTTATAGGCTCCGTTGTAATATTTATGTAACAACAGAGCTGCATAGTTTAAAGCCAAGGTGCCCTTACTCTCAACAACCAATCATACTAATGCATAAGCCAGCTGATTGGCCAATTCATTGCTTCCTACTGTCAGTCACATCGACACAGCAACCTGACCACAGGCTGAAATACTTTGTCTAATTTAATCTACTGTGTGTTTTGTAATTTCACTGCCACCTTGTAGAGATTTTATTAAAGGAATTACACAACAGTAGTTATCTCTTTATTATCTCGCAGTAGTTGTATTACAGTAGGCCACACTGCAGACTATGGCACATATGGCAATATTAGATTTAGAGGATTTTTGCATCAGTGTGATAAGATGGATTTTACTGGTTTGACCAAAAGTACATTTTCCCACCTGGTTATATTTATCTATAAACATTCTGAACAGAATTTCCAGAAAATATATTGTATCAAGATACACTATATATAGACAAAAGTACTGAAAACTGTCTTTATTATTGAATTCAGATGTGGTGTGGGGCTGTTTCTCAGGGTTTGGACTCGGCCCCTGACTTCCAGTGAAGGGAAATCTTAATGCTTCAGCACACCAAGACATTTTGGACAATGCTATGCTTCCAACTTTGTGGCAACAGTTTGTTGAAGGCCCTTTTCTATTCCAGCATGACTGTGCCCCAGTGCACAAAGCAAAGCTCCATAAAGACATGGCTGGATGAGTTTGGTGTGGAAGAACTTGACTGGCCCACACAGAGCCCTGACCTCAACCCCATCCAACACCTTTGGGATGAACTGGAACGGAGATTGTGAGCCAGGCCTTTTGGTCCAACATCAGTGTGTGACCTCACAAATGCTCTACTGCATGAATGGGCACAAATTCCCACAGAAACACTCCAACATGTTGTGGAAAACCTTCACAGAAGAGTGGAAGCTGTTACAGCTGCAAGTTTCATCTTAATGTCTATAGATGTGTAAGTCTGCCAGATAGATTTCATGGTGTAAAAACTACAATATTCACCTCTAATGTGTAGTGGAGGAAAACTATAAGATAACAGAAACAAATAATGTACATAACAAACATACCAATGGGGTACTGTGTGCGATACTTGAGTTAATGTTTTTGTTCCCTCAGAACAGTAATAAAAAAATCACTCACACAAGAGGTATACACACGTATGCATACTATCCATTATGCACAGGGAAAAGTACGTGAAGGGTAAAAGTATTTTAAAACCACTTTCAATGTTTGATTGTTCCAAAAGTTACTTATTTGCCACAACATGTGACAGTAATGGATGATTCTGTTTAGCTGTCTCTCTCTCTCTCTCTCTCCCGTCTCACACACCACACTGGCACTGGGTACCAAAGCAGCTTGCCAGTGCTATGGCAGAGTTGGGGACTGTTTGACAGCATTACCACCGTGATGTATGGCTGTTTTCATCCCAAGTGAATAATAACACACCAAATTAGAGTGACTTATCTCTATCTGTCTCTGTATCCCATCCTGTCTGGGACTTTGCCAGCATTTCCTGAGTCATACTGGCTCTCTGTGTGTTTTCTTCTCATTTTCTCCCCGTTTCTCTCTTTCTCAACCCTTTTCTTCCATACAGCACGTGCCAAGAACAGTTTTGTGTTGATAACCAGCAGAGGGAGCTCCCCTCCTTCTCCTTTCAATCCTCCCGTCTCCTCCACGTCCCACAGGGCGAGACCGAACGGTATAAAGAGTGAGATCCACACTAATCTCCTGCAAAATTAATTTCAAGACATTCTGTAATAAAACTGACCTTTTGCCCACACAGAAACGCTCCCAGTCACTGCTGGAAGCATAAATTAACTCCTAAATGAGTGGCTGATGAAAATAGTCTGAGTGTCTCTGCAGAGGCGGACTCCAAGAGCAAAGAGGCTTCTGCAGTGAAGTGCCAGGAGCAACACATGGTTAGAATCGAATATTTTAAATCAAATAAACACCACAGATCTGTGTTGAAGTTGATCTGTTTAAGTGGAGTTAGGCTATTCCATGAAGATGATGTGCTTTCACACCTTTATATTTTGTTTTATTTTCTATTTTTACAGTTACATTTTTTTCAGCTTTCACATGCACAGCAATCCAGTCCCCCGCTTGCTCTAATTTGTAACAGAGTTACAGGTTATGTGCAACTCACTCTTGTTTTCAACTCATAACTTTTTGAGGCTACACTTTTAGCGTTCCTGTCATCGCTGACTGACTCCCACTCTCTTGATGTGGGACTCGCATTTTTAAATGACGTGGACAGACTCCGACCCTGTAGTCCCTACTTTACGTCAAGACCCCTCAAATCTTCAAATTCCAAAGGTGACTGAGCCTTCACCATCGCAGCCCCCAGTCTGTAGAACAGTTCACTGCTTCTTCTTCCCCATTCATTAAGACTTTTACATCCTGACTAAAGAACCACCTTTTTTATTTATAATTTCCTCTTAATAGGCCCTTAATTATTAATCAAACTATTCATCTGTGACTGTCATTATATTCTGAACTTTTTTACTACTTTTATTATGATGTAACTAAATCCCAGTCCATGGTATTTCTCCAAACCGTTGCAAAAGAGCCATCCATCCATCCATCCATCCACCCATAGTCCCACAGTATTCTATTTAAAAGCAACCAAGATAACAAGTACGCAGATATGATATAATCTGATCTAACAGCCAACAAAGATCCATATGTTAACAGACATTAGCATACTGTGTTGTTCTCAGACTCCTTCATGCATACAGTAAAGAAGCTTTGCAGAAACAAGAAGGGATGTGTGTAGTGGAGCCAGAGCAAATTTCCATCTGCAGCCCCAGAGACGAGTATCTGTTGATGAGGCGTAACAATGCTGACAGCTAAGATGTCACACAAGCACATTTATCACCGAAGACACTACACTTTCTTTTACTTCGAATGAGTAATCTTACACCCTAGTTCTGCATAGCAGGATTGTGTGTGTGCGTGTGTGAGTCTAGAAACAGAGCAGGATCAGTGGTATCAGCAGGGGTGAACACAGCAAAGACAATAAAGGTGGATATTTGCGTTTGGGAACATTGCTCTCCCTATTGCAGAATCTCGCTGGGAGTCAGCAGCTGTGAATGGTACACTAAAAGCTGCTGGTCCCACTGGGAACGTTATTGTAAAAACAGCCCTATAAGCTGCACATCCTGTAGTACACACACTCACTTCACACAGTTGTTGTTTCACCCGAGGAGCAGAATTAAATAACTTCTTACTGCATTTCTGTAGTACATAATACGCATAACATCTCGCTGTTCCTTGTGTCAAGTCCAAGCAATGACTATTTTAAATAGATTTATTTTTGTGATTCATATTTACTAAAATGCGTAGCTGTTACCAGCACCAGCATTCTGTTCGGCAACCGTAGGGAAGATTTGTGGAATCAAACAAAATTTGGCGAAAAATCTCTTTTTCATGAGTTTGTCCCCACTGGCTGATGAATTTTTGAGTGACAACACAGTGCCCCAGATTAGGATACCTAAGGGTTATTTGAGATGAAGTTCTTTTGATAGCCATATAAACGTTGTTGGTCGAGTCATTAAAATTCCTGCCTTTCTGTTTCTTGGCAAGCAGTGATGTTTAAAATTTTGTCTAATTATTTCCTTGCGCCTTGACAAATACTTTCAAATGCAATGACTGCAGCCATTTGTTCAGTACATATAAGTAACAGAGTGCACACTAGTAAAAATGAGACAAAACCATACGTACACTATGTACCACAGTGGGTTTTACCTCAAATTCTTAAAATAAGTTGACGTCCACTTTAATCAAGTTTAGACTGAGTTACTGCTCAAGATCCCGGTCCACCTGTATACATTCGGTGTTGACAGGGTTGGTGCAGGGCTGCTTGGCTTTGCTGGATGCTGCTCTAAAGGCTGAGGTCTGGCTGGCGATTGCCTCAGTGACTTATAGGCAGAAGCGTTGCCCCGGCAACAGCACATCCTGGCTTTGCTTGGTGAAAAGGCCTTACAAAAGGGACACTGACTTCACAACAAAAACAACTCTGCCTGCCACTGCCATCGCCTGTTCTGCGGAAGCTAACTGCTTATCGCTTGGCGTTGCTACGATGTACACGTCCAAACCAGACTCCATGCAGGCATGTGTGGAGTGGTGACTGATCGTCCTTCAGGGTCTGATGACTCTCTGCGTGTGTGGGTATATTGTGTCATTCAGTCAATCAGCCAAGCATCACAAAGGGAGAGCGAAGTCAGCTTGCTTTTAAATAGCATGTCTTTATCCAACATTATGTCTTCCTTTCAATTACTACAGCAACAATATGACTCACTGTGACATTAATAGAGCAATCTGAAAGGAAGCATCCGGCATGGCTCTTCCTTTTGCCGTCACAAATAACAGAAATAAAGAGCAAAGCGCCTCTTTGAAATTTCAGCAGGATTGTAAAAGAAATTCAGTGAATAAATGAAAAATATGATGCAGTTTTTTGAGCAGCCCTTTGTACTTTAAATTTTTATCTCACCCTCTGAGAGATTCCTCTTCAAGACCTACAAATGGAGATGCAGCATTCAGTAGTGCTATGTTTGTGTGTGTGTGTGTGTGTGTGTGTGTGTCTGTGCAACTGACACATCCTGCATAAGCACAAGCCTCAGGGCCTCTTCATTCACCTCACTAGTATGAAGAATGCCCTCTGTGACCCCTGTCAAACTACGAGCTCCACCAATAAGAAGCCCATGAATGAATAAGGGGAAGACCGTGTGTGTTGGTTTACAGTACGTGTGTGAGTTTGGCTCAAAGAAAACTGGTAGATACGAACGTACTGCAGTTCATCCTGATATTCCTGTGTCTGCCTGTCCATTAAGAACAGCGCTGGTCGTACTGTGGTGCTGAGCTAAAATCTACCAATGCTGTCACTTTCACATTCACCCACGGGCAATATTCCCTATAATGGAAATCATATTCCTTGGTTTCCTGCCTGTTGCTGTTTAAATGGTCGTAAAACTAAATTGAAACCTCTGACAGCACCTTTCCCATGAATGACACACCATCTAACATGCCATAAATGTGGTCAATGTGCTTCCATCTCCCTTTAATGGCTGCCACTGAAGACCAGCACCTGTTTTATTTTGGTGCAAATGTCGCTGTCACAGAGTGGTGGTCTGGTTAATAAAGCTAATCAGTTTCGAACAGGAGGTGGGTCATTTTGCAATGAACATCTTTTTATGATGTGTGTGTCAGCTGTGTCTTACGTTCTTGGTAGGTTGTGAAAAGGATGCGGAAGCGGCTTTTGCGGCTGGCCTCATCCGCCCACATGCGAATGACGCCCAGCGTGGAGACCAGCATGATGTCATTGGCCACCGTGGAGCAGAACTTGCTCTTCAGGTCTTCCACCGAACTGAGATGAGACAGGATGAGATAAGAATCCATAGATTATTATCAAATAGCATTGTTATTTGCTGTGCATTTCAATAATCCACATTACTGAACAGAAGCCCAGAGCAGAAATGGTGGCTCATGTTTATTCAGGCCCATTATTGTGTGATCACTGCTTTATATTCTGGTTATCGCAAGACAATAAATTAGATTGCTGAGGAGCTAATATTTCTTTTGAAACCCATTGTAGTTAGCGATTCAATAATATCCATATCTCAAGGTATCAAATATTGTTTCGTTGATCATGATTTTAATATCTTCTTACCCTGAGATTAAAAAAGGTTTCACTTTTGCGAGTGAAGTTGCAGATAAAATTGTCATCTCGTGGGAGGCTTCGAAGAACAACAGTGTAAAAAGATGACGGCACTGTGTTGATGCTGACTTGGAAAGAAAAGAAAACCAACAGTGACCTTTCCCACAGGTCCATCTCGCAGAAGGAAAAAGAATTCTAATGTGCCAGTCTTTATGTTGAAGGTAAATCCGATGTGGCCTCCATGTAATACAATGATAAATCGTCAAGCCCAACACCGATTGGCGTTCCTGAACCAACGCGCTGCATTGCTGGATCGGGTCAGGCTGTAATCAGGCTGATGTTATGCAGTCCGAACCCAGCAAAACTGAAACTTATAAAAACTTACTTGAAATTTGTCTAGAATAAATACATATATTGATATTTCTCTTTATGTCAGAAATTGACTACTGTAAAATAAAAGTTCACCTTGGACATCTTAGTTTCCAGTTACCAAGTAGCTTATATTGGACAAACCTGATGTACAAACTAGAGCACGGTGACTGTGTCTTGCCAAAACCATTAATTTCTTATCCTGACATAAATATGTTCAGGTACAGTGTGAAGGACTCAGGAGGATCTAATAGCCTTTTATATCAGCAGAAGGAGTGGGTCACTGAAGTCTGCCATGTTGTCCCCCCTGGAACCTTACAACTGCACACTAGACCTTTGGGCCTTCAGCACCAAAAGCCCAACTGTAAGTTGTTATCTCAAGGTAAGTCATGATCACAAAATAAAGGGCCTAAATGAGTGAGCGACTATAGCCACAGTATGATTTATCAAAACAAAAGGGAGAAAATGTCGAGGAGTCACACCTGCCACCATCATACACTGCCACAAAGTTGCGCTTGCATTCATTGGAATTGGCCATCTCGTAGTCGAGAAAACGCAGGTAGATCTGTCGAATCCAATGAGGGAGAGAGGGGGTAAAATACAAAGACAAAAAGCAGATATCAAATGAAGAAATTTAGAGACACGACAGGAAAAAGGTGAACAAAATAGAACAGAGAGCCGTGACAGAAAAGATTTCAGCTCCCTCCTATTATGGCCTTGCATCTTACTCATTATCCCAGTGACTGATACAGCAGCTCAGTAATGAAATAAGACTGACAGACTGCAGCTTGTACAAAGTCATTACATATGCATTTCAAATGAGGGTTCAGAGACAGACAGAGTCTATTAGCTTTTGACTCATTGTCCATATCTGTAGAGATAAAGCAAACTACAACCTTGTTAAAGAAGACCTTGGACATTTTTGCCACAAGATTTGGATGTTCAAGAGAGAAAACGTCATCCACTTACAGTTCATGTCACACAGAGAGTCGTTCTTGATCCATGGGCTCCAAACATACACTATATATAACACTTCAGACTTTCAGACCATGGCAGATTTATGCAGTATATGGTTTATTATCTTATTGTAACATTCCCTCCTTGAGTGAAATATCCACCTTGCAGTCAACCACGACTCTTCACAACACCCCTTCTAGGTGAGACTAACACTTCCTGATTGCCTGTGCATCATTGTCTGTCACCCATTCATCAGGGCTGAGATCGCCCAATCACAGCTATGGTTCTGGTCGGCTGCGCACAGCACCCACCATCATTACGGTTAATGAGTGGATCGCTCCCGAACTGTGACAGTGCTTAAATGCCCAAAGACGGAAGCTGCAGATGGAGCAGGATAATGGACCTCGCAATGTCACCTCGCCTTCAACAACATGACAAGTGAAATGGATCGGAGGGGGGGTAACAAGCTCACCAATTTCCCCTGAGCTCTTATATTAGCGTCAGTAATCTCGGATATAAAATCTGGCTTCTTGACAGGGTGAATGACAGCATGATTAGGTCAGTGATCTGGGAGGAATGGCACGAGACACTGTGAGAGAGTTTGAGGAAAACTGCCGTAAGAACAAGTAAAGTACCAAGTAGTTTTTTTTTTCTTATAGATGGATGATGTTTAAAAATGGCTCTGTTCCATGTGGCATGTTGCCAAAGAGGTCTGCTTTAATGTGTTATTGTTAAGGTTATAGTCAAGGTTAAGATTATGGTTGGGTTCTCCTGGCCAACTTTGTCTCCATTTGTTTTAGAGTTCATGAGGCCAATAATGGGAAAAGGTATCCATAGGGATGTTAATTAGGTCACTTGGCCCAGTCATTTGAGAGATATTTTTCCACCCACAGCATAAAGAATGCAGTCGATGCAGCAGTCTGTAACCAATAAAAGTTAATTAAATTAAGGGGTATTAATTACAAATCCAAAACACTGCTGATGAACATTCGGTTTTTTGAACAAATTTCATCTGGTGGTTATGGCCGATTAAAGTGTTGAAACTACAATCATAAAAGAGAATAATCCTGCAGTTCGATCATCATAACTGATTCTGGATGGAGTCACGGGGATGCAGTCGGTGTTGGGGAAGGTGCTCGTCGGATTTTTGGTCTGCCTCAGCAGATGGATAGATGGCCATGAAATTCTCGATCCAAATGGAAAATGAATCCCACTAAATCATCCAGTACCTTGCGTGGATGGAACAGGGTTGTTTTGATATTGTCCATGATTTTAGTCCAGGATAGTTTAAGTAGGTTAGGGTTTGTGGTGCAATGACAAAGAGCTGATCATTTATGTTGTTTTAATGCAAAGTATACTATTGCCAGCACTTGTACTTGAACTGGAAAACATTACAACTCACTAAATCTATTTAATGTGCCCTCTAAAGTTACTACTGCATCTAAAAATGTTCTGCTGCCACTTTAAACTGCAATACCTGAAGCACTAGTGCAGGACAGATGGAAATGTTGCTTCTGGAGATTGCTGCCATTGTAAGCGCTGATAGTTCAGAGCTGAACTTATAAAAAAAATCAAGAACCAAAAGCCTTTCCACTTTGGTCATTCATTTCATTTTTACTGGAATGGAGTAAATGGTATCACAGACTGCAGCCTTTTCCATTTGCATCCTGCTGAGTCAAAGCATGGCAAAATAATAAATGCTATTCCAGTGCCTGTGATGTCTTTGCTCAACCTCTGCATTCACTAAAAGCAGTTTCTGATAGATGCCAGGTATTAGATCTGACTGTAAAGGCAGACAAGAAAGCCTCATTATGTGAGAGAACAATACTCAAAGCCAACAGATACATGCATCAGAGCTTCTCCTGTTGTTTTATCTACAGCTCTTGTTGCTGAGGTCTCCTAACTGACCAATGATGAAGAAAAATCAGAGTGCAGATGGCACCACAAAGCCAAATGACGGCAATGGATCAGATACAATCACCAATTTGTAGGATGAGAGATTGGCTCCAGCAGGAAAATAGGCTGCTTCTTCATTGATTCCACAGCGCACAATAATGACGCAGAATCCATCACTGACTGGGGAAGAATATGTTCTCACTGTGTTCGTGCTGTTCATTACAGTCAGAATGAATGTCCATATTTTGGCCATTATCTTCATGAAAAGATACAGAAGGTGTCAGACAGTGTAGGCAGGTGCGGTGAAAAACAGACAGGACACAAATGATGTCTGAGGAAAATGCAGTGACTGTAAAAAATAAAAATTTCTCCATAACTAACAGCTGTCTGCTGAATTTGGACAGCTGTCCAAACAGAAAAGAACAAGAGGGAGAAAGGTTACTAGAAAAACACAGGCTGCAACTGAAAACAACTGTTAAACTTAATATCCTATTCTTTTCACTGAAACACTGGTTTTGTCTTTGTCCAAAGGGGTGATGTCGTGTTGTTCGGATTTGCCAGTGGATGCATGTTGTTATTGTTTTTTGCTAATTAATTTGTGGTTTTTAAGGACGTTTTCTGAGAAATCAATTTATAGGAGAAACTGAAATTAAAACGACACACGGTGATGTAAAGCAATCACTTTATGGCATTAAAATTGGTGCAGTGCTGTCACTTCAGGCAACAACACACGGTCATTATTGCTTACTTGCAGGTATATTTTTCAGTCACTCTCCCCTTACCTTTAACGCCATTCCTCTCTCAGACACCTTCCATTCCACCCCTAAACACCATCCCTATACATTTAGATCTCCGATAAATGCATTATTAAGTACATATCTTTAGCTTAACCCCCTCTTCCTCATTTTTCCTCCGCCTCTGTCCCTCTCTCCTCCTGTCTCTCCAGAGTGCTCCGGTGCAGTCTAATTAGAGCCTCCGGTATAGGATGTCATTATCTCTCTGCTGTTTCTGGCACACTGTGTACAGTGCAGTACAGTATCAGCACAGGGAAATGAAAGTCCTGCCCTACACACAGCACAACTTCACACATGCACATACAAAGTGTTGGGTTGGGGTTTCACTGGAGTAGTATGTGAGCATGTGTGTGTGTGTGTGTGTGTGTGTGTGCATGAGACAGAGAGAGAGGGAGGGAGGGAGAGGGAGGGGAAGTGAGAAACAGTGTGATACAGTACTCTTTATATATTTTACGTGTAACTGTGTGTGAACAGTGCTGGTGGAGGTGAGAGCTCCAGGACTGTGTGTGACTGAAGATAGATTTGTGCTAAAAATTTTATTTGCCGACTTGTCCATCAGTGCCAAAGACTGTCAGCCTTTGGCCCGCGACTTGCCAAGTGAGACACTCCTGCAAGGCGAAATATGACACTGATTCAGACCAAGAAAAGTACATCATACTGCCAGGCTCGCTCGCTCTGTCGCTCCTTCATGCACATACACAGCTTCACACACACACACAGATGCATGCGTGTGACGCGTGCAGAATTGACTTATGGTCCTCTTTGGTGCTGTAGCTAGGTTGTTCTGGCCGACTTACGCAACTCCACTTAGAGGGATTGAGGAATCAATGCTGCTTTTATGAATCGACCGTTAACAGCCAGGTTTCCTCCCAGTACCTTTTCCAATAGTAGACTTATTGTATGGCTCCTCATGAGCACTGATGGTGAAAAGAATGGCTCTTGCTGGATGACGCAAGCCTATAGTGCACGTGGCCTTCAGGCTTAAACTAGCTGAATCTGAAGGACATTTCGGAAGAGAAACAAGGGCATTAGCAAGAAATACGCGACCTGAAGAATATGTCAGATAAGAGCCCAGCAACTGCTGCAGCCATGAATCACAGTCGCACCAATATTATCAGTCAGTTATATCATGAGACTGTGTGTGTGTGTGTGTGTGTGTGTGCGCGCTCAGCACAAGAGCCTGCGGCACAGTATAAAAAGCCTGCGTGATAAACTACTATGAACCAAATCACAGTTTTCATCAGGGATGGAACAAGGCTGAACGGCTTCCCTAATGTGGAATTTATGACTTTTAAAAGATCTCTATGGTGGCCTCAAAAAGGGAAGGATAACATCTTGTAACATTAACAGGCGCTGAATTAGTGAAACAAATAGTGACACAGTTAAACTGACACTGCAGGTGCCTTATCTTACTGCCGGGAGCATCGGAAGCAGCAAGTCACCATTTCAAACGTATCAACCTTTTGAAAAAAACTAACTATTATGGTTAAAATAGTTCATTTGCCCAAAAAGAAACAAAACGCACAAAGCTAAAGATGAATTTGACTGATAACATTGTTCAAAAATGATTCTACAGCTATCGCAATTGTATTGTTATGGAGAATTCTTTTGGCCGGGATAACTGTGCAGTGAAAATCTGATCCAAATTTTATGTATTAGGTCTTCATCGTTTCACAGGGTTTCCTCAGGGTGGCTGTACAAGTTGCACATTATTTATTAACAAGATACTTGTTAAGAGTATTTCCATGGTGGCCTTCCATTTGAGCTAAAAGTGAAGCACTGAAGAGAACCCAGACTGTATGTGTGTGTATGATCAAGCCATATGCACTCATATGAGAAGTATAGCATTGGTAAAATGTGGTGTTTTCCCGCACTGCTCCTCTACCCTTGGGAAACTTTTAATCCTGTCGCATTAATGCAGCACGGGTACTTCTGGTCGATAAGGAAGTATATGTTCAGGGTGTGTTAGGGGATGTAGCAAAAGCGTGCAAGTGCGTGTGTGTGTGTGTGTCAGTATTTGTGTATGCATGCAGGGCAGCGTGGAGAACAGTGGCAGAGAAAACAAACACAGACTGGAGCAGGCCTGAGGGTCAAACTGCATGGTAACACTATTTCATCAGCAGTAAGGCAGCTTCCTTCTCTCTGTCTGTCTGGTCTGGCCCCACTCCCCTCCCTTCTTCTCTATCTCGATCTCCTTCCATCCCTCTATTCCTCTTGGCAACAGCTTGCTGATTAAAAAAATGGGCCTGACCCCAAATAAACCCTTCTGCCTATCTGTCTGACCCCAGCAGAGGAACAAGTCCCCCTGCAGCCATGAACGCTCACACTGGGATACCGCTGACAGCTGGAGACAAACCTGCATGCAATATCAAAGCTTCCTGATGCAACCTCTGATCTTTCTGCATGTGTGAAGGAATGCTGAATGAAAATAGCAAATTAATAGGAAAAAGAATATCTCAGTAGAGCCTTGAAGCACGATATTACCCAAGGAATGAAGACGACAGTATTTGTCAAAGTTGCGGCATCTGTTTCTCTCGTTGATCTGTTGTCTGATATAACTGCGTTATGCTGTCATCAACCCAGCTCATAGGAACACAATTGCAGTTCCGTTTTATTTTATGTGACATTTCAAAATTTGGCAGTAAATCTGATTCAGAGTTGGATGGTAGCGAAGCTTATGTCACTGACCTTGGAGCGCGGCGGAGCACGAATGTACCATTTACAGTCGACGGCCTCGGCGGCGCCAGCCTTCCCGTCTCTGGTGATCTGATGGGACTCAACGATACCTTCTGGACCAACCATGTCATACTGACAAGCTGAAACACACATATGCATAAACACACACAGCACAGCACACATATACACATGCAGTTCAACGCACGTGGAATCACAAATACCAAGCAGGTGCACATAAGTAAATACTTTAGGCCACTAGGGAGCAGAGCTAATATAACTGGAAGAGTCACAGAATAAATTGGCTTTATTGAGATAAAAAAGAACACAAGGGAGAGAGCAAATGTGAAAACAAGTGAGAGAGAGAGAGAGAGAGAGAGAGAGAGAGAGAGAGAGGGAGGGAGGGAGGGAGGGAGTATACCTACAGGGCAGAGGTGGAGGTACTCCCAAGTCTGCAAAGTCCGGATCTGAGGAGAGAGCAGAGGATGGGTGCATTCATTTTTAATACACGATTACAAAATCAGGATCCTCACAGAGGCAAAACAACCAGGTGTAACAATGTACTGAGGAACTTCCTGCACAGAAAACTACAAACTGTTGCCCTCACTGATAAATTATTTTGGCACCTGTGAATATTTGTGGAAGAAAGCTGTTGACATGTTAGCTATCATCCATTTTTTTTCGTCATGCGTTTGACCACAAGTTTAGAAACTCCTGATTGTTTGTGGAACCTTTATGACAACTTCTGGACTGTTTGAAGAGGTCTTTGCATTACACATTTCCAACAATCCTCCTAGCCTAGCCAAGACCAACATTTTGTAAACAGTAAAGACAGAACAAAAGTATCTACAAACCGCTGTTTAAACCTCCTAAACCTGTTTACATTTAGAGAATCCATGGATGTTTTTAAAAGACATCGAGTAAGTCTTCAATGTGATCTCATGGGACGATGCATAAACAGCACATCACTTTATTTCACATATTAAAGCTTAACTTAATGTTGTCCACATTTTATGGGTTTTAGATATGCAGAAAAGGATGAAATCAGATTACTTTCACAATGTAACCTCGGCTGTCTTACTCTTTTGTTGCTTTGTCGTAAGCATCCTAGAGGTGTAGCTGGTTAGCAATACACAGAAGGTACAGATGAAACTGACTGAAATGTCATTAGTTCTGCAGCAGTTTAATAATAAACCAGACAGATGGAGCGTCAGAATCATACAGTTATTAAAACTGATCATATCTGCACACACTTAATGTCAGCCTCTCTGTTGCTAAGACATTTCAGTGTTGCATTATGTGGCTGTGCTCCTAGTATGGCTAAAATTATGGAAAAAAATGCATATTTCTTTGATTACAGAGATTTAAGCGCTTTTGTGCAGTCTGCTCCTACTGTATGTAAAATGAAGTACAGTGCATTAAATTGTAAATTACTCTTATGCTGAACCAGTGACTAGAATGAGCTCACCACAGTGTCCCCAGCCTCGAAAATTATGTGATATCTTCAACAGAACTATATTATTCAAAATCTGGAATCAACCAAATTTAGTGGCAATTAAGGCTTTGCAAGCAAATTTAGAGGATCAAGGTCAAACTCTTGCAGTTGATGTCCTCTTGGGGTTTCATTCACCATGCTAATCAGCAGAATACGCAGCTGTACTTTACAGCAACGTTGCTGTTAATTTGGTTTAATTAGGCTTAGTACAACAAGACCAGACGGGCCTACATTTTCTTAGAGGAAGTAGTTGTGGAAATCATTGGTAATGTTTGAGGACCAAGACGGCTGCTGTTTTCTAAGAGGAATAACAGACAGTCTAAAGACGTACAACAATAAGGTCATCGCCATAATGTCACTGTTGACTTACAGGACTGAGTACACTATAAGTCACAGGGATAATATGGGACTAAATATGAGTAAAAATTCCTCTGAGCTCACCAGTTTGTATCTTTGTTGCCTTTTGTAGTGTCAGAACAAAGCAGAAGTGAAGCTTAACGGAAATAAATGGAGGAGCAAAAACCTTAAATAAGCTATCAGAATTTTTTTTGCACACCGCTGGGGACTGGGAACCTAATTCTTAGCCAAACTTTTGAGAGAGTGGAAACTTTAACGGAGCCAAGCTGAGGCCATACGTTTTGTCAGCTAAATAAGAGAGTGGAAGCTTTGTCTGGTAAAGTTTTGAAAGTCAGCTTGAATCGAGCAGGTTTTCAACAGTTCTTTTCTGTATAATCTTGCAGTAAATTACATCAACAAGCGCGGGCTTGCTGAGGTGTGTTACCTCATCTTGCTAGGAAAACATCACAGCCTTGTCTCTTATCCCCAAAGATTCAATATCGCTCCTCAGATGACTTCACACAAGACAGAAATTGACTCTTGAACAATCTCTACTGTTCTTTCACAGCTTCATCTGTGTGTGAGTGTGTGTGTTTTACCCACCAAACCCCTGCAGACTTTCAGATATGCTATTGCTATGAACATTCCTGTCACCTATTAAAAATCTATTCCGAATAGTTCAGACTCAGTTCAGAATATTGAAAACCATTAGTGAAAGCACATTCTTCCTTAGACAAATGGTGGCGCTAGATTTGGACTACAATGGCACGGCATGTGACCTTGCTGCCATGCTATGACAGGCAGTACTGTATTGAAGGGAAAAAAAAAACAATAAAAAACTCCACAGTATTAAATGCATTCCTGCTGATCCCATTTTATTCTAGCCTATAGTGATAGAACGGTTGTGCTTTCAAAGATATGCCGTTAGCTGTGAGCTCTGGGCTGCATTCATTTAAAGGACAGAGCCTGCAGGAAATGGGAAACACAAAAAAGGCTTCACATTAAATCTGACTGTTCCTTGCCAAATCGAGACATGGCGACCACTGACTGAGCTCAGTGTGGAAAATGAGGTCTGATTGCGCAGCGTGAACGCCTTTGCCTAAATGTCACAATTTTTTTCTTTGTCTGCATGTATGCCCTAATTTTTCCGTCTAGACATGAGTTAGCGCTTCCGTGTTTGTACGCCAGACCTGAGGAGCAGACGACCTGACAACACTGCATGCCTGGTGACAGAACACCAGATTAAAAAAGGCGAATGAAATGCTGGATGAGGGAGGATGGGGGATTCAGTGTGTTTGATGATGACACTCACTGTATAAGATCTATAATTAGAGAGAAACTCGCGGTCCGGTTTTCACTGTGTTGTAGTGGGGATTGAGAAGAGGTGAACTTCCCCCTTTTGGTAAAACAAAGAAGAACCAGTTGTGTGTAAATCTAAAAGGCTGCAGAAAACCATCTCTCTCCTTGGTGCTTTCAATACCAGCCAGGACATAGAAAAACATTCAGGCGAGCACAAAAGTAGTCAAGTGAGGTGTTTAGGTTTTAACACACTACAATTCCCTCCCGATTAATTACTACTTTCAACTAAAGCTCAAATGATCTCATCTATAAAAAGGTGAATGGGGAATACCATGCCGTATTTAAGGGGCTCCTTTGTCCATTGATGGCTAAGTGGTAGTGAACTTTATGTTTTTGTCTTTTGAGGAAAGCATTGCTTGTAAAGTGTAAACAAATCCACCCACACGGCCCTTCTCCATGTGGAGACACTCACAGTCTTTTAGCTCCCATAGAAGTGAACCAAAGCTGTCCAGTTTCTTTCTTTATTCTGACAAATGAGCAGGCAATATTGATTTCTGTCACTGATAAATGCTTCACTGTATAAAGATATGAGACAGCACAAGCCCTGCTGCTAATTATTTTTGTGAGTAATCAGCTAAATATTAGAAAAGAGAGAGAAACGTTGATCACAGTCTCCAAAGATGCTCATTTTGTCCAAGCAACAAAATGTGTATCATGTAGGTATCATTTATTTAATTATTGTATATCATATATTATTTTCTTTTGTCCATATACATATATTTATACACAGTATCCTTTATTGTTATACTGTACAGTTAACTCCTGTAAGTGTCCTGCTTGCATGATCCTCTTCTGTGCGATTAAATGTATGTATAAATACTATTAGCAGAATATTACAAACCATGTGTATACCACATTTATAAATTCTGTAACCCTGTGCAATGAGCCAGTCACCACAAACATACTGTATATGTGAAAGGTATGTATTCTGTACATAATCTTTAACTTTATTTCATTTAGCTATTTTTGTCTTTATCTATTTTTCATATTTAACTTTCACCCAGTCTCTTTTTCTTCTGTTTCTGTCTCTTGAGCTTCTGTGATGGGTCAATTTCACCGCCTACCAGCACCTTACATACAGGTTAAACAAAGACAATATGATGTGTCACTTTGTGAGCTTAAGGGTTGCAGATTTTTTTGAACCTTTGGACAGAGTCGGTTTGCATCTGTTTCCAGTGTTTATGCCACACTAAGCCCAGCTATGTGTTGTCTGACCTCATATGTAACACACAGCTATGGACTGCTCCGTTTTGATCCATATATACAAGCCTCCATCCTGTTTATCCATTTCTTTGCATGTTTCCCTCCAGGGGGATGTACAGGTGTGTGTGTGTGTGTGTGTATCGAGCAGGTGGGCAGGTGGAGAAGCAGACAGGAACGGGGGATGAGAAAAATCAAAGTGGAAGACAGTTAATGAAACGGTGACCTCCAGGTCATCTGCACTGGTTGTGTCAGAGATTTATTATCGAGCTTTGGCATCATTTAACTCACCACGATCACAAGGCCAAGCAACCTCAGAGGAACAGATGCATAATGTACCCGGGCGCGCACACATATACACACACGCGCACATACACTTTTGATAAGGACTATTCTTAACATGGCAACAAAGGTCCCACCTAGAGACTGTTATGCCAATAAATGCTTCTCGTGCGACCCTTGACCTTTTCAGACTCTGACTTCTGAATTTCAATCAGGCGGGTTCCATCCCCGCCGCCATCAATCACCTCCTCTCCTTTGCTGCCCTCCTTGATTAATTGATTCAATCAATTACACGGATTGATAAAATGATTGATGAGCTGTATGAAGTGCGTGCACTCTCTCCACAGTGTATGAGTTAACCTTCATCACATCACTTCACGTTGCTACCCTGAAAAATAAATGTTGTTAACAAAATACCTGGCAGACCAAAGTGAGCACAGATAGGGACTTCACCATGGGAACATGTGGAATATGTGCACTCCATGTTGCTATTGTGCTCACACTGCAGCTCGTCTTGAGTGCTCGCTTTCTCCACTGAGTCATATGAATGCCTTTAACCCTGAGTGAGCTGAATCCAGAACGTATCCACACATGGTCACACCTTCTCTTCATAAAGCTCACATAAAAATGTAATCTTCTGTGACTTAACGTATTTATGGTTTACAACACAGAAAACGCTCACTTTATAGTCTGGGACGCAGACTTGCCCTGCAGCGCTGCACATATTGAGCTCCCCAGACAGCAAAAAACAGGGTCATCATCCTACAGCACGTAGTCCTGACAAAAAAGTATGCTCATACCATTGCAGAGTAGTTACACCTATGTTAAAAAAACATTGCTAAACCAGAGAGGCTCATTTTTTTTATTATATGAGCTTAGAGGTTATTTTTATTTTACTGAGAGGGCAAAGGCACACATACATAAATGAAACATCACAGAACTGTCATGAGTAAATTTCTAGCAACTGTACAATCCCAGAAGTAATGCATTGCTCTTCACAGAACAGGCACAACACCATGTTTTATTAATGAGACAAAAGACGTCTCATTTGGCATTGAACATTAGGCACCTCTGCTACGTATCTCTTCAGTATTAGCTGCTGAGCCCAGCGAATGTAAAGCAGCATATGAATGAGGCTCGCGGTTATCATCGTGTGGCAATATTCCAGGAATCAGCGGACACAAACATGCAGGGTGCACACACATACACACACAAGCAGCCCACACACAAAAACTCAATTTCCCAGTGGCCTCATTTCCTCTCAGCTGCTCAGCGGTGACATTTAAATAAGCATCTGATTAATAATCTCTGCTAAAGTGGTTGATCAAGCTAATGAATGGCTGCCATTAATCACACAAGGCACAGCTGTGGATGGAGCTGAGGAGAAAGACAGAGGAAGAGGCAGACAGATAGAGAGGGAACAGGAAAGGTTTTCCACACTTTGATTGCGTCCAGCACTTTCAATTATAACTAAAGAACAATTTTGGCAGAGCTGATTGTCTCTGTCATACACTTCCACTGTTTCCTGTATTGACTGTGTGGCTGCAGTTTTCAGTCTGCTTTCAGCTCCCAAAACAAACACACGTTACATACTGGATTATTCAAAACCATTGCCTGTGCAAACAAAAGACTGCTGTGAAAACCCCCCCTTTATTTCAAATGGTGCAGTAAAGATTAGCTATATAGCTAATGCCCACTCGACAAGGCTTTGTTGACCCCGCGGATGACAGAACAACTACACAGGACAGTAGTTGTGAAAAGAGGGGGCCACGGGATCTGCCGGGGACTGATAGGATTCACCACACCCTGGGTGTCATGGTCAGTGAGCTGAGTCCGTGCCCCAAACAACGATTAGCAGTGATGTGTACCCCGATGCCACGCCACAAGCAATATCAGTTTCACGCCAACGATCCAACTAAGAACTGCACTGGACTAGTCTGCAGAGGAAAAGACGGAAAGAAAAAGGAGTGTGTCTTGTGCTTGTGCTGCACAAAGTGACATGAATTACAATTTTTCTCTTATTTATTCATGGTAGCTTAACCCACTCTGCTTCACATTCATACAGGCATTAATGCCGCCTGCCCTTGACCTGTATCAGTACACTGAATGCCATGCGTGTGTGTGTGTGTGTGTGTGTGTGTGTGTGTGGGGGGTGCAGCTGGGAAACCTCAGAGGAAAAAAAAACCTTCTGAGTAATCCCCATCCTCTGTAGCTCAAGTGCCCTTGAGCAAGGCACTTAACCCCAGGACTGGATGTTCCAGTGGGGGTGTTCAGCATCCAGAAGTTGGAGGACAGACAGTCACAGCATTTCAGAGGCACAGATAACTAGAACTGTCATCTCTGTACTTGTGTGTGCACTGATGACTCATGTGATCCATGATTGATCTTCATAAAGGAAGCAGCTCTTGATGTTGGACGGGGCTGCAGTGTCTTGCTCAAGGACAACGCAGCAGGGAAAGAATGTGACTCTCACTCAGGGTCATCTTCTTCACCTTCAACCCCACCCATTGTGCCAGCTTTAAACCAATCTTAAACTGGATGATGTTGAAGAATAGGCTTCTTTATTACATAAAACTAGATGCAGCCACTTTATATTTTCCATACAGCTGAACTGTCAGCTGATTTCGTTTTTGATTTCAAACCACAACCTGAGAGCGACATGAGCTGGACGTGACTAGGTCTAGTTTCAACCATGTATCCAGTGTTTTTAGTCAATTATTACTGCTTTAAGTTAACAGTTTCACTATTTATCCAGTAATTAGATCTTTGTTTTCAATTAATAGATCCAGTACTCCCTCACAACCTGAACATTGTATCGGGTGCAAGGCTAGTGGCTAAACAAGCAAAAGCTCAGCACACACAGATCAATAGTCTTCTTATTTACCAGGAAGTTGACTCCCACATTACTGGGTATTTGCAACATTAGGACTGTCTTATCTGTATTTTTAAATAAATAAATTGTCAAATTTGTAGAAAACTGTTCAATTGTAGAAGAAATTGTAGTAAGTATACATTATAAATATTGTTTATATTATTATCTTAAATTTTCAAATTTACAGTCTAGAAGTCAAACACACTGAAGTAGTAAGCTCTGCCAACATATGTTAAATATATGACATCATGCACATATATAAGATTCAAGTATGGGCACAATACATTGCATCATAAAAAATACACTGATATTGCGTAAATTACGTGTTTTATTTATTTGGTTTCTTAATTAGTTTTGATTTCATTGATGAAAATGTCACTCTTGTCTCCAGCCCATTGAGCATGTTGGCATCGAAGGAGAAGACCTCTTATTCGTTAATTAATCTGCTCATTTGGCCATTCATCCATCCCTCTGTCCGCACGTCTGGAACGTTTCTACTCTTAGGAGTGGGGTTCCTGTTGCAGTTGCCTGAACGCTGAAAGTGTACGTGTCACACCAAATAAAAGTGTCCATCAAGATTTTTGCTTTGAGGGGACAGCAGGGAATTTGGTCACTGGGATGGAGTCTCACTTCATTTTGCAGCTTTATTCACAGTGATGGATTTGAGAAATCTGTTTATGGCTCGGTGTATGTGTGTGTATGTGTGTGTGTGTGTGTGTGTCCTTGCATCGCTTCCATTGGTTAAGCTGTTAACAGCTCTCCTTCCTCTCTCCTCCTTCATTCCTCCCACAATGCTCCTGGGAAACAATGACAAGGACACAAAGCTGATCCTGAAACAAGGCTTCTCAGCCCCTTCTCAACAATGTGCCACAATCTGCATGAATGTGTGTGTGTGTGTGTGTGTTTGTTTGAACATCAACATTCAGGTATGCTGCGGAGCTTTTAAATATCTTACTGTGGGCTAGTTGCATTAGTAACATGTAAAATCTAGAAGCTAATCACAAGTACTACAAAATTACTGAAGGTACTACGTTATTTTCCACGACCAAAACAAAAGAAGGACCAGCTTGCTTGCTAAGACAGCTTGAAATCTGGGTAACAGTTGCATGAATGGCAGTGATCACCAACACTTGTGAGACCCTGTGGTGCAGCAGCTGCGGGTGTAGTGCTCATAACTAATGTTCCACCACAGTTATCACATCGTCATGTGGGGATGTTTCTTCTGTTGGTGTCATCATCTTTTCTGTTGAAGTTTATTTGTGTGCTTTGGTGTGTTGACTTCATACTTACAGTTGTGCATGTGCAGGATTTAGCAGCTACTAATACTAGTGTTGTTTTATCCGCCTACACAAAGATTTCAGGCTATGGAGCGACAGCGAGGGAAGGGATGTTCGTCCCTTGAGTTTATCCCGAAGACAGCACTTCACACGCATTGCCTGAAGGGAGGCGTCACTCTCAAAGGCTACAGCCAGGGAACAAAAGTCTCCTGTGCGCAGTTAATGGGACACTTTAGCGATTTTACACATCAAAGTCTGTTTACAGGTTTCGGGAGCATACTGCTGCATATGTGAAAAACAGTTTCATGAAGCTTTGAATGAATAAATTGCCCTAAGTGATGTCACCTTAGTCAGCACCGACTGGGACTGAAGCCTGTGACAAAGAAGAAGAATGCTCATCATCTCTGCTTGAGGCAAGCTGCTCGGCGCTACGTTAGCTGCTATTAGAGCTGCACCGTGGGCAATGTAGGCATCAGGTGTTGACAAGGAAGAAGGGCGTGTGGAATGAGCTGATATCTGCAATCTGCTGCATCAGTTTTAAACAACAGAGTTCTCTTTTAAAGCCATGACCTGCATATACACACATCACTACACCTCTGGTATACTCTATGCAAGCAAATCTGTGTAAATGACTCTGCAGCTTTGCCAGTGCCGGGTACATTGTGCTCACACACGCTTGTATTAGTGTAAACTCGTGTGTGTGTTGTTGGGTATTTGCGTTCATAAGATGCACTGATGGCTCAGGCGGGAACCCATTCCTGATGGAGCAGTTAGTTGTCCCCAGGCTTCACAGGTGTTTCTGTCTAAGTGACGTCCCAATGACAGACACATTCCATCCAGGTTCCATTTGGGCAACCATGCAATAAATCAACACAACATCACCACTCTGCCACTCATTACTGCACACAGAGTGTCTGAGAAGCAGAGACGGAGAGATACAATGACATAAAGGGACAGAGCGAGGACAATTCTGCTGATCTGCAAACAATGCCCCCACCCCCTACAACAACAAAGGTAATTTGAGAGTCTGATTGCTTTCTTGAGATAGCGTTTCATTTGCTGTCATGGAATTATGAGAGGTAGCAGACTCCTGTTTCAATTTTCACTGCCGCTCTGCATCTGTTCCAGAGGGCCCAGGGGGGAATCAATGGCTTTTCTATGCCAACAACAGGCTACAATTTGACCCAGTGGGGTGATAAACTGCAGCCAAACACACACTTTAGCTAGTGGCCAATACAAACATGAGTGGATTTAAGGGAACGCAGAACAAACTGCTTGCCATGTTAGCGCAGTAACAGTCATGGTGTAGCATGGTTTAAGATTAGAAATAATGGGATTTCAAGGTGAAATTGTGTGTAATATTAGCCTTTAAATAAACCGAAACAGTGAGCTGAGGAAAAAATAAAGGAGTGTGAGGGTAAAAGCATTTTAGCATGAGGATGTGAAGAGACAGACAGAAGGACTGATGGAGGCCAAGAGAGAGCGAGGGAGATTATGAGAGATTAAGAAACGGGAGGAAGATGCAGATTGAGATTTTTGGCCTTCAAGAGCCATGGATTCTTACACTTTTCCAACACTAAAGTGACTGGCAAATTGTTGAATAGAACCATAATGGGATTTGCAGCTGCATTAAGAATATTACACCAGTAGTGCAGCTGTGCAGCACAACAGGAGCTCTAAAGGGAACTGGTCATCAGAACCGAAGCAGCGCAAGACATAAAACACACAGTTCTGGTAACAATCACAACTGTCAGCCGTGCTGGATATGTTTCCAAAATTCATGTTCCCACTGAGACCATAACAGCTACTTCCAATATGTCTTTCCAGAAACAAGGTTAGCCATATGGAGGGCAGTTTACTGGTATATAAAAGTGGAGCATTTAGAAGATGACACATTTGCTTTGAGGAGCAAACTTGAGCCCTTGAGACAATAGCAAAGGTTACCTTGCATGATGGGAAGTGTAGGATTTGGTGCGTTTTGGAGTATTAGCCATTATCAGGACTAAAATGGACGACTGACATTTCACCCTTAAGACTGACATAGTGAACCTTTTTTAGCACAATTTAGCTCTTCAACAGTTCCCTGTTCCACAGCTAAATGATCCACTATGTTCACTTGTGAGTCATGATTGTTCCCCAGTTCAATATTCTGCTAACACACATTAACAATCCTGTTATGTTTGGCTCAGTGTTATTGGAAAACTATCACACCTGTCATTAAAACTTCTCCCCATATGGTTGGATGTAGCCACGATTGTAGCCACGATTAGACTTCTTTTGGATTATTTTCCCCCTTCAGTAAAGCCTCTAATGGCAAACCAGTAACCACCACACTTTCTTTACACACTTCAAGAGGTCTCTCTTTACCACTACAGGCAGCCAGGCCACGTGAGCACGTCGTGGGGTTAAGAGCAAATGAAGCTGCTAGACTCTGACATGCACACACACACAAGCTTCGATCTTCTGTCTTCTTTACTTTAACCCTCGTCTGTTGGGATACACCAGGTGTTAAACTGGCTGAATCAGAATGAAAATATTAAGTGTGATGGGCTACCTGTGTCAGGTCTGATCGAGCCCTGAGGATAATCCGTGCAGGGCTGGATGTCTCTTCAGCCAGTATTGGAAACAGCAGCTGAATGGGGATACATAAGGCCATTTTTTGACGCTCTAGTTAATTCATTCCGCATTTGATCATACTGTACTGAATTCATTTTCTCTTTTTTACATAATCATTCAGTTTGAATTGGAATGGTCGGATTCATTTCCTCTCTACAAAATCATAAGCTCATAACACAAGTAATATAATGTACTCTCTGTTCTCGGACTAAACTACGTGCCATTGTCTTTCTCTTCACTCAGTCCTGCTCTTACCATCCCTGACTCTCTCTCTCTCTTGATGTGGTCTATTTCCAAAATACTTGAGCCTGCTAAATTTAGCCAACCCTGATTGTACATTAAAGCCATAACAGGCAGAAAACATTTATGCCAGTCAGCAAATTATTCTTGGAGAATAGAGAAACTGCATGACAGAGTGACTGGCAGTGAGCGGCCAAATCTGGCTTCGCACCCACTGCAGGGTGCATCTCACTGGATGTTATCTGGGGAACAAAAGAAAATTCACTTTGCGTACATTAAAGATTGCATCAGTTCTTCCAAAATGTCACATGGAGTATGAAATCGCACGAAATTGCCAGGTAAGTAATCAGCCCGAGTGGTTAAACATAATGATGGAAAATACCCAAGCTGATGCTTTCCTTGCAGCATGGCATATTTTCAAGCCATGGCCATTACACCCAAATAAGTAAATGCAATCAACAGAGGAAGAGAGCAGGAGGGGTGCAGGAGGAAAGCAGCGTGACACTGTAGTCACATGCTAATAGGAATTAAATTTCTATCTGCACGCTGAGAACTGCATTTACACTTGCAACCTCGGGTTTTACTGTTCCAAACAACTCCCAGAAGAGCAGACTAGAAGGTAATGGAGGGTGACCGCAGTGTTGGACTTCATTTTGCCAGCAATTTGGAAACAATGAAACAGCTGAAATGCCTCAACACTGAAATGAAATGGAGGTTGTTTTAGTAATCCACACCCTTAAGTATTTCAATAGTTTGAATCCTTTTATCATGCGCATTTCATTCTTTTTAATGGATAATACTGGCAGAGAGCTCGCTCATCAAAGATTTTATACAAAAAAAAAAAGAGGAACCTTTCTTGTTTGACCTTTCTTTAAACATCCTCTGCCAGCAAAAGCCGGCAATCAGATAGGCATTCATCATATCATAAATTCACTTGGTACATTTGGGATAAACAGGACCCGTGTGTGGGGGCTAATTTTCTTTTTTTTTCTTTTAAATTTTATCAGTGATGTTGTCCACATTTTTGTGCAACAGGTGACTGTGATCATTTTCATGAACATTTAAAAAAAACAAAAAAATCTTGGCTGGAAGAGTCAAAGAGAGAAATGCAGAGGAGAAAACTCTGCTGCTCTTCTTCAGCTGCTACATCAATGTGTAAAGAAAAAAGCTGACTGAAGCACTTCCTGGACTCACAGCGGAGCAGCAGAGGAGGTCACAATGTTGAAATATCTGTCAATTCCTCTATCACACTGAGCCAGGTCTAAAATACCTAATGTACCAGATATACCTCGACTGCAGTCTCATTTGTTGCTTCCACTGGGAGCCAGTAATCAATAACATGGCACTGATCTCAGCACTTCAGAGCCAGTGTGTGCACGAATGTGCATATTCATATACACACACTGTGTCAAAACAAAAACAAACGGGTGGGTGTGAATTTGTATTTTATTTGTTAGCTTTATAATGCATGAATGTAAAAGAAGTTTTAAATTTAAGAAGGTATGTAGAATTACATTAGTTACATTACTCTCATATATGTCAGTAAATGCCAGCAGCCTGTCAGCTTAGCACAGCACCACAAGATTTCATGAAAGCAGGGGTTGACAGCTTGTGGGTCTGGGTCTGTCCAAAATCTGCCAACAGAACTCTCAAACCCCAGAACTCACTTATTAATACCTTATGTCTTGATTTTTAAACCGTACAGAAACTGAAGTATTAAAAAAAGCTCACTGTAGCATTAGGGAAGTTATATGTTTTGTGATTTTACATTTTGCTTTGGTAAGGATAAAAGCCATATAATATTAAATAATGGGTTTTTAAGGTGCTGCTAGATGTTGCTGACTAAGAGCCGGTTTGACTGTGCCTCTCTGTTTCCAGACTTCATGCTAAGCTAAGCTAACCAGCTGCTGGTCAAGTATGTACAGCTGTCTCCCAAAATTTCAAACTGCTCCTTCATATCAACACCTCACAGGAGAAAAGACCCTTTAGGATTTATTCACCACAACAAAACACAGCGACAAATATCAGCATGTTCAGATGAACTATGAACTGAAACCCACAAATACTGCTGTGTCCATCAGCAGCAGCAGCATCACACAATAAACTTTAGCACACTCTCCTCCCAGCACATGACTGATTACTGTCAGCACCAACAAATTTCACTGAGAGGAGGGTCAGATATGAGGCTGTTATGGTCGATCAAACTGTAGCTAAGAGCTCCTGGACCCTGCATTCATATGTGTACGTGTATGAATGTGATCCGTACAAACATATATATATATATATATATATATATATATATATGCTATGTGTGTGCACACATGGGAACACACATCCAATTAAGTGGCTGCATGTGTACATTCACAATGTGCACGCATGCTCTGCTTTGATTGTCCAGATGTTCCATTTTGTTGTGCTGCTTGCTGTCATCGCTTTTATGACTGCTCCAACATGCTCCCATATGGACACATCTTTTGACAGGCTCATAATTTCAGTCAGCAACGGCCACTGGAATGCCTTCTAGTAAGACTGTAGTAAGACTGCTACAATCTGTGCTGTAACTGATCAACGATCGCAACCAACTCCGTTATCAGTCGGACAGTCTGAGAAGCACCCACACAAAGAACAAAAACCTTAACTAGATAACTCATTCATTTTCTTCAGTAGTTAGCATATTGCTGGCGTTGTGCAGAAAGCTGAAAAAATCTGAACTGTTAGCTCACTTGCCATGTAATTTGGCAAATGGTTCCGAGAGGATGGACCCTAATGTTTTTTGGTGATCACCTGACAACTCTGAACATGCACTGACAACAGTGTGATGCTCAGAAATTAAAAATGAACACAAAAGCAACAATGTGGGTGGGCGTTAGAGTTGGCGACACATCTTAGAACACCTCTGCCATCGCTCAGCTTTTACAGTGCTTCACAATGCAGAAAAATGTTGCTTTTTCTTGCAAGCCAAAGGTCCACTCGAAGCCATTGTCCCCTTGTACTCATATCCTTAGTGGAGGCAGGGGCATAGCAATCAAGCTGAATCTATAATCAGTCAGTACCAATGAGCTCCGTGTGAGACTAACCTTGAGAGCTAATCTATAAGTGTCCGTAGTGCTTAGGATGTGTGTGAAATATAACTACTCCATGCATGGACACTCGTTGGGTTCAGAGGCTTGAGAGCACAGGGAAAGCTCTAATGACTGCATTGTTGCTCTGCCTCTTTTGGATCTTATTCATATTTGCTAATTTTATTCGTCCACACCTACTTCATCGTTTCTGTCATGTTTTAATTCTCCTGTAAGTTACCACAGTCAACCTCCTGGCATCCCACTGAAATACCTGCTATGGATACAAGGAGAGAAAATGTTGCAGTGGGCATCAGTACAGCAGCCTGTACTATGGAGACAGATTAAAATAAGATAATACACAGTTGTATAAAACAGATACATAAAAAAAAACAGTTCTAACAAGTTTAGGATTTCTTTTAAGCCACTCTGAGCCGCAAACAATACCTATTTATCATCAGTATTTTGCAGTAAAGGTTTGGCTGATTTTAATCTGGGAAACAGTGGAAAAAGGAAAGATAATAATCCCTCACAGATCCTCTCTATGGAAGCTCTGTAGCTTTGCCCTCTATCTGCTCCTGCAGTATACTTTTATTGTTATCCTGCTAAAATATTTTAACAGCGCTCTTCAGGAATGTACTTTGCACACTTTGCATACTAACTTCACAGTGCAATCAAGGTGACAGTCTTGACAAGACGCCTACTTTCTCAACAAATTATGATGGAAAGAGTCGGACACCTGACCTCTGACAGGAGTTAGTGCATATTTTTGTGTTAAAACCAGCCCTTCTTCTGATAATGCTTATGTATGCAATGTTTAGGGGAGGGAGAGACAGACAGAGTGAGTGAGAGAGAGAGAGAGAGAGAGAGAGAGAGAGAGAGATTGCAGCTGTCAACATGCCAACCCTCCTCTCTTCTGTCCTGTCATCGTCCCCCTGCTTGTGCTCTCTATCCCATGGTGCAGAACAGAGAGAGGTTAGGAAAGCCTCTCTTCCTCTGTCTCTCCTCCTTCATCTTCCAGCCTTTGCCCATCATTCTTGGCTTGGAAATGTCAAACAGGCTGTCACTGAACCAATGTATGACACACTGTCAACATTTTCACCCATCAAATCATCCTATACACGCATCATATTGGTTACTGTTTAACATTAAGGCTCCATGTCCTGCAGTTCGTGAGTTTGACATGAGCAGCTTCAGCATAGGTTTCTGGATCTGTGGCCTCCGTGCTCTGCTGTCACTGTGAGGGTCTGAGGTCATTAGCCTCAGACTCATGAGAGCTTTGACAGCCCGGAAACAAAGACACCAGATTCAGGCCCTGAGGTCTGCATCATTTCACCGTGTCACGCAGACGCCTGGCATCACTTTGCATCAGGGATGTCGAGTGTTGCCTTGTTAGTAATGTGACATCCGTGTCAAGACACCCAATTTGATGGGTAACGACGTCAGTGTAACACGCAATGGTTGCAGTGGCTGTTTTTTGTTGTTTTTTTTTTTTCAAAGTCAGAGTCAAACATAAACACTTTCACTAGTTCTGTTTTGTCAGTACCTCTCAACAGCGTGTTTCTAAAGTGAAATACTTCTATTCATCTTTAAACAAAGCAGTCATTTTTGTCCCGGTCAGCAGCTCTTCTGCCCAGCTGATGATGAATCACCTTACGCTTAAACATGGCGTTTGTTAAGTACAGATGTCCAATAACAAAGGACCGTCGCTCAAGTTCAGCTCAGGCAGCAAAAGAGCAAGAACCACGAGGACTGATAGCATATGTGCACAAGTGTGTATGAGAGGGGGACCCACTCTGCTAAAACACTGCTAAAACCTTTAATTAAATATTGTCAATCAGCCAAAATTGTTTTAGTTTGGAAAATTGTTGTTTGGGATTATGATGATACATAGAAAAATAAATCCAAAAATTACCAAAAGCTAAAAAATAACCCATCATGGATTCAATTTTAAAATAAGGCAGAACTCTTATTTAAGTTGCGCACTTTGAGCTGTCGGATGTTTGATTAAGATGATGATCAACAAAGCTGAATCAGATCACATCTCATCAGTAACAAGGATTTCAAATGACCTTCAAAGCCGCTCTGAGTCATCCACACGGCCTCATATCAGGGTGAGGACGTGGCTCGATTTGAACGTTTCAAAAAGAACAAAAAAAATAAAACAAATTGTTGAGAAAGCAGAGTGTGATAACCTGCCTGGAGTCCGCAGGGTTTACTGCTGCTCTGTACTACTGTATTATTTTGAGTATAAATAAACAACTTTGTGACTATCCATGAGGTGCTTTATGTGGGCGCTGCAGTGTGATATTAGCGCGTGTCTGTGTGTGTGTTTCACAGTACATATGGTACGCATACACTGTGCCTGTATGGACAAAGACATGTATATATACATTTACTGTACTATTGTTGGTGTACATGTGTGTGTCTTCCTTTGTCTCTACAGGGGATCAATAGCAGCTTGAAGTTCAGGTTTCCTCTCTGAGCTCGCTGAAAACACACAGGAACACCTTGAGCACAAAGCCGGACCTCCACTGCAGAGATCCCGGGGAAGAGTATTTGAAGTTAAAAACATTTATAACCTCCTCCACCGAGACTCTGAAACAGACGTTTTATCATTACTGACACAAGCTCTGCAAATATCTGCCCTGTCAGTGCAGATTCTGATGCATTCTGTGACAGGTTCTCCTCTCCGTGTCTGCGTTGTACTGCAGGGGTGTGTGTGTGTGTGTGTGTGTGTGTATGTGTGTGTGTGTGTGTGTGTGTGTGTGTGTGTGTGTGTGCGTGTGTGTAAGCAGCAGGATGTACAGCAGGGAAAAAAAGAAGTGCATCTATTTGCCAGCTGAGAAAAGCTAATTGGTAAGTACAACTAACACGTTTTTCTTTTTCTCCTTTGGCTTTCTTGAACATTTGACTAACAAGATTCACAAATTCAAATTAGGCTTATTTTTATCTTCCTGTCACAGGAAATTCAAATTGGTAAGCAGTCATTATAGAAGTTGCAATTTCTTGGATTGCAATTTAAAAAAAATAAAAAATGAAATCAGAGTTCATCAGAGCTTGGAGACAAAACACTTTTTTTCCCCAAAGAGCATTTGATTTGATTTAATTTTTGATTTTGATTTGATTTTTTAAGTGGAAACTTTTATTTCCAAAGTTATCATTGAGCTACAACTTTAATTTGGGGTAGTTAAAACCTCCCCTTCCCTCAGCAGTGATGGTGCTTTTTCCCCCCATATAACGCTTCAGCTTTAAGGAAGGATAAGGCCTACTTGGCAGTGGGTTTCTCGCCTGCCACCAGCACAATAAGAAGGCAACAGGAGGCTAGCCAAGCACTAGCTCTGAGCACTAGCTGTAGGGGTCTAAGCAGCGGGGAAGCTGTACCGCAACATAGCTTTTGGTGCATGTGAGCCAGATTTGAGCATGAATAAATAAACACAGCAAGATCTATCCAATTTTCCCTCAGCCCGTAGGCTTTTAACCAGAATACTTCTGACACCTGCTATGATCATTCATTATCCCTGCCTTACATGCATTATTTCACAGGTGCCAAGTTAAAAATAGTTCTATCTATTTTTGATGGGTGCCAACGAATAAGTGAAATAAAGCCTACTTGTGCTTGACACAGCGCGTGGTGCCAGATGAGCAGATTACTGCTGGTTAAGCTGCTCCAACTATGGGTCCCACTACCAGATTACTCAACAGGTCACAGTTCACTTGTTAGAAAACAAGGGAGCATTTGGGGGATGAGAAAGAGAGAGAGATGCCCAACACCAGCTTCCTCTGAAGGTTCAAGCTTAACAGAGGCTTCTTTACAAGTGAGTTTCATGCATGTGAACTGGTTCAGGAGCAACGCACTTTTGCATTGCAACATGTGATTTATGTACATGAGTTCATTAAAATCTCCTGAAGATTTTCTCTGCATTAGAGAGGTTTTCTGTGAAATAACTTTCTGGCGTTAACTGCAATTTGTAAACGCCGGCATTCGATGCTCATTGGAATTCATCACTAAGCTCAATTTCCTCCCATCCTTATTTCGACAGCAGCCTAATGTGTAACCAGCTCCCGAGCTACAAACATGCCTGTGTGCTGCCTGTTTAACAAGTCAACAGAAATTCAACACTTTCTGTGGATTTGTCATTAATCACAGTCACATACATGTGTAGTGCTCAGTTAACACCTTCCTGAACCAAGTGAAAGCTACACTACACAAAAAGTACGTCCAGTGACTCATATCCCGGTGGGACATTTTCCACAACCACTGAGCCATACAGCATGTTCAGCTCGCTCTCAATGACCGCTGCACATGAAAGAAGCAGAGACGTCCCTTTTTCCACTTTCTTAATTCCACTTTGTTTCTTTCAGTTAATCGCAACACAAAGAGCAGGATAAAGGCACAATTTATCAGAAATGAATGTGCAAGTTGTTGTCAAAATGTCACCCTTCTTTTAGATACTGCATTCAAGCTGAAATGATTAGTCAACGGGTCAGTTAGTCATTATCAGAAAATAAAATGACAATAATTGTAATTGATTGCATAAACAGTGTGTTTCAGACATTTCAAAACTGAAGTTCTTTTCTCAGTTTGATATAACTGTAAACTAAATACTTTTAGATTGGTTTGATCTTTGGGGCCTCTTTGTAGTCTGTAAAACTCTCAACATTTTCTGCCGTTTTATAGACTAAATAACTGATTGTTTAATTGGGCAATAAGGAAATCAGCACACAGCAATAATCTTACTAAGTGCTTGAAGTTTGGCAATAACAGACTAAAAAGGAAGACAAACAGTTCAGCATCTTTGTCAATCACCTAATGACACAGACTGTGTTAACTAAGTGTGAGTGGTACATCAGCAAGATGCCCAGCGTGGTACTAAAAGACAGACGCAGCGTACAACCTGTCCACTGCAAAAGTGACAGGAATAACAGGCTGACACACAAAGAGTGACACAGGCGAGAAAAAACTGCTACTGGCTGTTGAGAAGGAGAGAGATGGAGGGGGTTTGGAGTAGAAGGAGAATAAGGAAGCAGCAGATAGCGAAGAAAAGGCAGGAGCTGTGGAGAAGGAGAAGTGAAAGGATACACACTATTAAACGGTATGGAGAAATGCGAAAAAGTATGTGATGGGAAGTGGGAAAAACAGAGTGTGACAGGAGCGGAGAGAGCTGGGGGGAAAGACGAACGTGAAGGACTGCGAGCTGCTTAAATTCGAGAGAGAGAGAGGTGATTAGTAGTGATGTGATGACAATGTGGACGAGTTTGTGTGTCTGTGTGTGTGCGTGCATGTGGCTGCTGATGAAGGATAGCTATCCGGCAAGAAAGGCAGAGAGGCAAGGAGGGGAGAGAGAGAGAGAGAGAGAGAGAGAGAGAGAGAGGGAGCGAGGCCGCCATCCTGGGAACAACAGGATCTGTCTCAGCAAAATAGAGAGGAGCAATCAATAACTATACAGTTAAGGTGTGTGTGTGTGTGTGTGTGTGTGTGTGTGTGTGTGTATGCACTGATGCACTGGGCTTTGCAGTTTGCTTGCACTGCATTTACACTGCTGCATTTTGATAGAAACATATGAATGTGAATGATGTCTGAATGTGTGCATGTTTGGCTGCAAATCTTTATCAATTGGTTAAAAACAAACAAACAAAAAAAATAGGTAACAATATCAACTCTGCCTTTGAAATAGATCCCCTAGATTCTGTTTTTTTTCTTTTTATTGTCTGACTAAGAGGGACATTTTACAGTTGTCAGCCTGCCTTTCCTTTAGCACCACTACCAGGCTAACATGTTTGGCTCTTGATGAAATTTGGAGATTTTTGTCAGAACCAAATGATGAAAAAGATGCATACAGAAAACACTACACCTACTTAACATCAGCATGTTAGCCTTGTCATTGTGAGCAAGATTTTTTTTTCTTTTTCATAATGAGGCATCATTGCCTTGCATATTCTTTGAATAAATTAATTTGTACTTTCAGAAAATCATATCAATTGATTAGGACAGTTTATGTTGCTTGCTTGGCTAAAAACTGAAGCACCTGGTCAACATGGGTCCTTTATCTCATCTGTAACCTCACTGCACATCAGATTACTAAAATCCATTTTTAGCTGATGCCCAGTCGTAATTAAAGAGCTCAATTTAAAGGTCCAGTGCATCGCATTTAGCAGCATCTAGCAGTCTGTTTGCAGACTGCAACCAAATGAAAACCCCTTGTCTTGCCTTTCCCTGCAGTGGCCGCTAAAAAGCCAATCTGCTACTACTACTGCAGAAACATGGCAGTGCAACGTGGCAGACCCCATGTTGTCGAAGCAAAACGATTTTTAGTTTCAGGCGATTATACACTTATAACAACGTAATTAGGAATATTAGATTTTATTTTATTACATTTCTGCCTGTAAATCCCCCTAAACTCTACACACTGCTCCTTTAAGAGTGGCAAAATATGGCTGCTGAGAAGATGTCACGATACAAGTCTAAGAGAACCATAATCAGCTTTATGCAAAAGTATGTTTCTGTGACCTGTGGGGAATGCAAAGTGCAATTCACATAATGGATGTTAATCCCTTGCATGGGTTTACTGTGCAAAGCTTCAATATTTATATTTTTATTATAAAAATAAAGCTTTATTACTGTCAGAAAAGTCTGCAAACATTAGTCTATGGCCACAGTCTCACACGTGCAAATATACAAATTCATGATGGATTAAAATGTGCCCACAGCTATCAAAAAGATGAATACATAGTGTACATACACTGAATTTATTTCTGTATGTAACCTTTGAAGTCAAATAAAATGGGGAGAAACACTCTGATCTCCTGGAGAGAATAACCCTGTTGGTCAGATTCACTGCAATCAAAAGGACCGTCTGTTTCTCAATGCATGTCAGGGGGAATTAAGACCCCTGAATGAGAAATCAAATCACACAGAATTTCCTTTCATCTTCTCTTGAATCGATAGCATGTCATAAAGTATGTTGGAGCAGGCCTCGCAGCATTCTGGCATAATCCACAGATGAGGATGAGTTCTTCTTCATTCTTTCACACAGTTTCAGATAGAAAGGAGTTTCTTGCGACACCTTTGAGCTTATTCTCGAAAATGTCAGGTTTCATCACAGTCACACTGACACACCACAATTAGTCTGTCTTAGGAGTATTTGTCCTTACAATACAAACATTTCCGTCATCCAATTTTGTCAATTTAGACTTTCTCCTGCTTGGGTGTTTGATGGATGTCCAGAGTAGTTTGGCAGTGGAGTGGAGACTAGGCTTTGATGTTCAGGCCCAGACTGTTACAGTATTCAGGTTGACTTTGATAAACCCCATTAGAGTGTCGCTATCTCCCCCTCTCCCCCTCTCTCCCTCCCATGCAAACACTTACAGACTACAAGCCCCAGAGGAACGGGTGTGAGGGCAAAAATACAAGGTTGCACAGACACTGCGTAAATATTGACTAAGTGAGTGAAGAACAGGAAGGTGGAGAGAATAAATAACCAGCATCATCTGCTTACAGAAAGGGCAGGAACATTGACTGAGATGACTGAGAATGAGTGGAGAAAGTCAGATAGTGGCAGTGGGTTGTGTTACAAAAGATCTACACATGCAATTTCAGGCTTTAGTTAGCATAAAAGATGGAGCGATGCATATCTCTGCATCACTGAAGACAGCTGGTCCTCTGAATGTGCAGGCTGGGCTGCAGTACGTGAACGTGAGCTTAATCATAAAAAAACGAATGATTCGTCAGGAAGTCGGGTGGAGGTCGGTACTCTACATGCACGCCAATGCAATGCCCCATTCACCACTCGCCACTATCTAAATTGAAAAGACTATTTATACCAACTTAGGGATCAGAAGTTAATGGAAGCAGTCATGCATCAATTGAGTTACATAAAAATGTCCGTCGGAAAAGGGTGAGATAACTACATCCTTTTAAAAGATTTTTAATTTTCTCAAATTGGCTTTTTGTGTCTGAAAGAGGGTGTACATGTGTGTGTGTATGTATGTGTGCGTGTGTGTGAGTGTGTGTGTGTGGTTGGAAGTTGTAGGCACATTACTGTGAGAGTTTGAATCGGAACAGAGAGATGTGCTAAAAGGCCCAGATGAAGATCTCGCTCGACTGTAATGAAACGCAGCCCTGTGGTACGATGGATACGATGGCCAGGTCGCTGCAGGTGCAGTTACAGAGGTGGGAAAGTGATGTGTATCTGTCATAAAACATGTACTAAAACCTTTGGCGTATGAGATGGACTCCTTGGCTAACACGCTTTGCCCTCATATAAACTGCATTGTCACTTGGTATCTAATACCTCTCATATAATCCCATCTGTTAGTTTATAGGAGAAAAATACGACAGTTTCTGTTGCCTCGCACATCTGAACCCCCGGCAAACTGTTGCCTCTAGCTGACGAAATCCCCCTCACATTTAATGAAATGAAAAACCAAACCCCAATCAAGATTACACTGAGAACACCCCAAAGGGATTTTGAGACATGTTGACAAAACACAAGCTGTGCCAAACAAATTAACACGACCCTCGCTGACAAAAAGCAGTGTAATTTTACTACACTACGCTTGGTTGGGAGACGCTGAACCACAATACCTGAAGCAGAACGAAATCCCAAAGAAAAGTGACCCTGCAAAGTCTTTCACCACATGTTTGTATTTTAACTAATTAAAATCAACAGCATGAGAGATTTAGCATCACACCTTTCTAACTGTTATGTTTTCCATTTTAACAGAGGCTTAATGAATTTAAAAACTCAACTGACAGCTCGGCAGCTGCTGTCATTGGTGCAGATCCCTTTCTGCTTAAGGACACACGTGGAGAGTTTAAGCCTCAAATAAAGTTTTAAAGGGGCCAAATGGAAGTTCAGCAGCATCTCATGATTGGCTGCACATTTCAACAAATAACTGACTGTGTTTGCATGTTGAGCGGCCCAGTGAGACGCTGTGCCCCTATTGGCTGGTTGAGGGGTCGTCCACCACAATGTGGAGAAGTTGTCGATGTGTTAAAAATCTGCTTCTGCCGGTGACCAGCTTTGCTATTCAGTATACATTATGTTATCATCTTTCTTTCTCTTCGCCGGAAAGCAATTAATGCTTGCAACTGCAGCAACTTAACGATAAAACGCCAGATATTTTAAAAAATACCCTTTGCTTCAGCCAGAGGAGTCAAACCACAGCTGTTTGACAAGCAGTGTGTCAAGAGATCCACCGCTAGGAGCTAACGCCTCACTCCAGGGCGAGTGCCACCAGCAAATGAATATTTAAGCCACACCAAAGCTCTCCTCTCCACACACTCAATTTGAGCATTTTCACTGAGCTTTTTCTACCACAATCCAAGTTTCCACAAAGCCTTGCCTCTTCAGAGGCACGATAAAGATCAATGAGTCAGACTTCCCTCCTGATCACAGTCAGTCTCTCCTATAAGCTACAAACACACAAGGAGTTTTATTTTTAGGGGGATTTAAACCTAAGCCAACCACCATCTCCCACATTTCTTTATTACTCTGTCTGATGAGTGACCCTGTGATTCTGTTTAAAGCCCTCTTAACGTGGCCTGTGCTGTAGTGAAATAATGTGAAGTGGAGATTAGCTCACGGGTGTGTGATTACAAACAAAATAAATTGTGTGGTGAAATGGCCTTTTGCATGTGGTTTTGGATGGAACGACAGTATTTTGCTCATCTTCGAACACCCAAGGAGAGCAAGTCAAAGCACTCTGAAATCATAAGAGAAGTTCATTTTACACAAAGAAAAATTACTTTCCTCTGTTATGAAAAACCAGTGCAGCCAGCACCCACACACATATTATCCCATCCTGTAACAAAGAGACAGAGAGTTAGAGAGCGGCTGTGAAATATCTAAAGTAAATCACAAGGTAAAGCTGGAAGACTTTTGAAATGCCAAGAAATAAAGTGTTGCCCAGAGGGCGACAAAATTCTGAGCCGAGCCCCACAGATTCAACCTAATCTTTTCTAATTTAAGAAAAAGAAAATGATGTCCTTGTGGCATACAGCTATCTAGGGAAAGGATGTTGATTTAAATCTCACTTGAATTCTACATCTTACCAGAAGAGCCCCAGAAGGATTATGCCTGAATATTTAAGATTGCTGTACATGACAAGGGTGGTTATGAAAAAGTGTTTTGAGAGAAAAGGACAAAATGTGTGCAGTACTGTACTGTACGTATATTCCACGAGAAGATAAATCTCACATTATTCAACTCCTCACTATTCTCTCTTCCTTATTATCACGCCTGTTCTTACAGCCAGCACATATACCAACATTACCTCTAAACCTCTACGCAAACCGGAGTTAAAAATGAAAAGGATTTTTTGATGTGAGGGTTCAGATAAGGAGCACTCAGTGGCCGTCCACTGCTTATGTCTGTGTTTGTGTGCAGGGATTAGGAGTAGCATACAGATTTGAGCAGTTTCCCCCAGCTAAAATCCAGCTTGAGTCAAGCCTTGGATGAGAAACTGTACCCTCCAGCACATAAGGACCCCAGAATAAGAGCAATGCTGTATTTTTGCATGTGCACCATTATGGCTAAAACAACTTTTCCCACCAATTAACTCAGCTGTTTACTCAGCAAGCGTGACTTTGGCAGGATGTTGTAACTGCAGATTTTCTTGAAAACAGATTCAGATTCAGCATTGTCAACAAACAACATCTCACAATTTTCTAAAAGTTACTTAACTGTAAACCTCACTACCCGGAATCATAACTGAATAAAAAAATAAATGGATGAATAATCTACCTTTTTTTTTTTTTTTTTTTTTTTGAGAAATTAAAGGATTTCCCAAAATAATTTGATTCCCCTGAGGCAGATCAGATACTTCATTATACAGAATGACTAAACAATCGTAGTGCAAGCATGAAAGAAGATAAAGTCAGCAAGTCTCTATTGCAGTCCTGGAGATAAAAAGCCAAACAACTGTCACAGAAAAACTGTTATCTAGTGTAGTAACGCGTATTTCATGCACAGAAATGTAAACATACAGACTGTTAGGGCAGTTTAAGCTGTTTCGAGGCTGTTTATCAGGAAGTGTGCAAATCACTGTGTGCCTCTGTGTATCATGAGCGGTCGTTTGTATGCATGCTAGGCATACAGGCTTATTAGAGGCCACAAGGTAAAAGCCAATTGGCATCTTTTATAGACGGTGGTGAGAAAAGCCAGTGTCAGCTCAATGAATATTCAGATAGAAGCAGAGCCTTGAGGGGACATGGAGCAGCCCCGGTCTTTTATCAGTCCTCCTCACAGCATGGCCATAACCTATTCACCACAATCCAAATCTTTCTCTGAATTGCTGAATTCTTCTTTCCGATCGTCTTTCTTTGTATCGCTCATATATACAGTAGTGTAGCTACGGGGTTCTTCTCGCTCTTTTCTGCCTCAGTTTCTGCCCTGGTGGTACATTTTCCTGCATAGGGGAATAATGAGTGCCAGCAGCGATGGGTGGCCACGTGCGTCGCATTGTATAGGAGTGCTGTGATTAATCGAGCTTGCCAAATGGAAAATGAAATGCCAGCAAGGCCATGCTGTTCAGCAGGCTGTTAGTGTTTGTTTGGGAGAGAATCAGAGATGAACACACATGATGGACTTTTTGACTTTTCCAGCTCTTTGCTCTCAGCACTGTGCCAGAAAGACTTCGGTCCAATGGAAGAGGATGGTCTTAACTGGCTTGCTGGACACCATTGATGTACAGTCAGTAGTCTGAAGAGGAAATAAAAATGTTCTCTCGGACCCCCTGCACCTCAATAATCACAGATGGATGAGCAATTCAAGCTCTGACAAGGACGAAAGAAGATGAAATGTGCAAGAAAAGCTAATGGAAAGCAACACCTCACGAAGAATGGGTTCATGTTTGTTATGTTGTCATCCTGACACTTCTTTCAGCTTTCGTGACTCAACATTTCAGAGCCAAGCAAATGTTTGACACCTTCAGCAAAATGGCTGAAAGTGAACTGAAACAACTGCATAGAACATCGCAATCTGTCGCACGCCTCCGGGAAACCAAATGTCACACAAACCTTTAGGAAGCCAAACAGTAAACATTTAAATCGAATCTGGTCTTTCCTGTAGGAACTGTTTAGCAGCCTGAGAGCTCACATGATGGATCCTCTGGGTGCAGTAGCAATCCTTTACACAGACGGAGACCAGGGGGATCTTTTTATGGAAAGTTTGGCCTGGCCTGAAATTCTGCCATTATGGTTATGAATGAGCTGCAAAAATCAGGCCTCACTTCATTACCACTTCTCCAAACCCAGCACAGATACAGACTGGTGGTGTAGACTCCAGGTTGAACCCTAAACAAAAACTATATATACATGATTTACTGAGAGAAGCTAGAGAGTCAGTTGTAAACCATAAACAACTTGTGATGGCTTTTCTATAAACTTAGAAAGGGGTAATGATATGCGTTAACCCTCTAAGACAGTCTCAACAGTGTATAAAGCAGGACAGCTGGTGATATGATCGGTGCTGCACTCGCATTTGGACCATCAGAAGGACCACCCATTTTTTTGTTGTCACTTCCTATAAGGGAGGATTATATATAGTTGGGGGCATCTGCTTGGATCCTCAACTGGTTTGTCATTCTGAAATGTTGTGAGGATTACTCAAAGTCCACATTTCATAATCCCATCATGGTCTTGCCCTCCTTCACTGTTGACATCGTTCTGCCAGGGGCAAAACAAAAGCTTGCCATTACCTATTAGATTACCCTGATGCCAAATGTGATTTAGGTCCCTTTGAAATCTGCTCTTAGATGATAAGCTGGGAATGCAGAGTCCAATCCACTGCCAAAAAGGATGTAAGAAAATGGGAAAGGAAGAAGGGGGGGGGTAATGAAAACAGAGCATTCATCATTCATACTCCTTTTGAGGCAGTTATTAGGCTTTTTATCCCTGTATGTTAATGCAGGAAATCCCTAAGGAAGTATCCTACTGATGAGGAGATGAAAACAAAAGCAAAACTCGTTAAGCATGGAAAGCAATCTGCTCTGTGATGTCCTTCGAAATTAGAGGTACAAATCAGGAGCGATGAGCAAACAAAACTCATTCACCTTCAAAAGATGAAAAGACCTTTTCAATCAACTCTTAAGAGAATAATTCCCAAAGACGTTTTCGATGGATTGAAGCCTTAATGTGTCCAGAGATAAAATGCACAGCTCAATCTCATAGCTGCCTAATACAACATAATGGAGAGAGTCAGGCTCTCAGCATGACAGCTAAGGATCCACCGCGGTGATAGGCTAATGAAACAAAGAGCCCTAGGCGAGCTGAGGAAGGGAGCAGAGAGAAAAACACACACACACACACACACACACACACGACAACAACGACAACCCAGCAAATTTCCAATGCAGTTCTGTGAGCAAAGACCATATGCATCCTGTGTATAATGCAGCAAACACTGTGTGAATGCACAAGAGACAGCTCCATTGTAGATGTAGCACAGGAAGGACATGGGAGTTTGAATAGGAAGGCAGCCAAGATTCAGTTACAGATTGGAAAGATGCATGGTGTAGACAAACACACACAGCATACTGTACTTGCATGCGGGTGTTGATACATATGGTGCATGTGTGTGTACAGTAGATAGACACACATACACACACAAGACATCCTTCACTCCCAAATGCTCAAACCAACAACAGCAACAAATAAACCCAGCTTGGTTTACATTATTGCAGACTTCAGCTACAACAGAGAGGTGCCCTGACCCCCACAGCATCTGTAGCCGAACAGCAGGCCTGGCTAACAAACCGCCACAGAGGATGGAGGCAGGAGGCAGGCAGAGCCACGGATTGATCTGCGGGGTAATTGGCTGGGAACGGCTGAAACAGCCAAAGGACATGAATATCATCCACCCGGTTGGACGGAGAGTTAAGTTCCATGGGGCGATAAACTCTGACTGGTTGTCCCCTGAGTGAAGGCTTGTTGTCTGATAAGCTGGCAAACATTTTGTGCCGCGTCCTCTCTGCTGAGCAGGAAGGAGCAAGGTGTGAAATCAGAGGTGGAGCAGGAGAGGAGTCAGGTAGAGTCGAAGTGGGGCAGAAAGAGAATAAAGAAGCACACACACACACACACACACACACACACACACACACATACACACACTAGGAAAAAGCGACACAGGAAATCCATCCACACATCTTTGAGAGGTTTGCAGCTAACAGACTTGTGGCTACTGACAACTCACAGGTCTGGTTGGTTAACCACTGTAGCTGGCTTGCTAATTCCTAACATGCTCGCCAGCCAGGAACATGCTATGGATGACCAGTTTTTGCTAATTTCTGTTGTTTATTGGGGTCAACATTTAGTGGGAACAAATCTGAAGAAAGAAGGTTTTTTCAGTAATTTTACTGTCTGCTGTTGTTTTCTCTTCCAAATAAGTTTGGATAAGTTGGAAGTTTGTTTGAAAACCTGAATGATCTTGACTGCTTGTGTCTTTTTTTTTTTTTTTTTGCTACATTCACAGTTCCTTGCTATTGAGGTGTAAAGTACAATGCTATTATTGCAGACTGAAATGATGAGAAAACTATGGGGGGGTAAAGCTGAAACCTTCAATGTGGACGCTGAGCCGAATTTCCTGGCGCAGCGCAGATAGCCTTTAAAATATGTATGCCTGGATGTCTCCCTTCACATGCATCTGCTGCATAACACAGAGAGCATGAGCCAGGCATGTCAGAGAGAGAGAGAGAGAGAGGCAAGGAGAGAAGAAAAGAGGCAGTGTTAGCCGAGAAAACGAGAGACAGAGAGATGAGTGAGGGGAGCGAGGGTGCGATCGACCTCTTTCACAGCTGCGAGAGGTGTGCCTGCAATGCTAACTCACTCCATCCATCTCGTTTTGCTAAAACAGAGGCAGAGTGGAGGGAAGGGTGTCTTCAGCTGAGCTCAAACACAGCAAGTGCCATTCTTCCTCACCACACACGAGCGCAGGAGATCCTTTTTGTTTTAAATGAGACTGATGTGTGCGGCCAGAACTCAAAAACACATGAGCTACTGCATGGGAAAACCAAAAGAGAGAGATTTTTCTTAAAAATACACATTTCTTGTCTAAACCACTATTGGCTTTTCTTTTTACAATGAAATGAGTCACACATAAGAGCAAACCAACACTCTGAGTAAACTACACCAACATATTTTCCCCAGCAGAGAAAACACAGACATGTAACAATCAGAGAAACAGTAGGCAGCGCTGAACAATCAGGGAGGAAACTGGATAAAGTGAGTTGCACATGGGGAGCAATAATGGCAATAAGCATTAGAGCAAAACATTGGAAGGAAGATTTTTTTGTAATTAATGAGGAGTTACTGTATATAAGCAGCTCATTCAAGCAAACACACTCACACACACACGCACTCTGAGATTTTGGGAGGACACCGCAAAATACACCACAGGAGATTTCTCTCTCCATTTCTCCTCATGAATTCCATCTACCTATCCTCTGTGCTCCTTTGTGAATCTGAACCTCTACCATGGAAAATGAAATTTTACTCCCAGTGCCTTAGGTGCTGTACCAGTGTGGGATGAAGTTTTGACAGTGTTTTTATTGGATTTAGGTCAGGAGGTATCCCAAGAGAAAAAGCAAGACCAGATATCACAAGCTCAGCTCCCACTACAAGACACCTATTTAAACTACCGTACGTGTCATGATTCAGCAAGTGCATGGTCTTTTTCTCACCTAGAAATTGCAGAGGTTTCTGTTAGCAGTTCAGAAGAACATTTACATGTTTTAGGATTTTTAAAAATCTACCAATGACAGCCGACAATTGGCCCCGTCGTCCAATCAGTGGATACTGAAAACTGATGTTACTGCGTTACTCGTGAGCTCATGTTCAAAGCTTCACTGACAGTTCTTCACCATCCGAGTTTACCATTCTTATCAGTAAGTAGATAACATGATGTGAAATAAAGAGAAATACCACAACTTATCAAAATAGATATTAGTGTGCATTTGTTTGACTCTTCTGTTGTTCCAAATCTTGTAAAACATTGTCAGAATATGAGCCCATGTCGGACTGTCCACATCTCACTGACTTTTAGCTACTGCTGTCTCAACACAGTAAATGAATGATAACTTGCCTTCTGCCAATCTGGTGAATGTCAGTGTATTCGGAAATATCATTCTGAGAATTCAGTGGATGCAAGTGAACCGAAAGCGACTCAAACATTTAAATGTCGGATGTTGCCACTGGCAAATGACTTTGGAGGCACATGTGAAACCGGGAAGTTGCTTAACTTTTCTGTCCAACCCCGGCAGTAATGCTGCGGAAGTCAGTTCCCTCCAAGAGCACAGAGTCGATCTCTATGGCTCAATTTTCAATTTTCCAGTTTGAGCCCATCTAGGTTCAATCTCATGGCCCTGCCTCTTTTATGATAGGCCAATATATCCTATTTCAGCTATAATCTTATATGACTCATTTCAGTGAAAGAAAAATCTCAGGACAGATAGACCAACTTATATCCCTTAAATCAATCAGTGTCATCTTGATCATGGATTCATTAGTCATGGCCTGAATACTAGCAGTGGTATTCAAGATACCTTAGGTAACATATGAGGCTGAATTGCATGTTGATCAGTTTCCATTTCACCATTTCATTCCATGAGAGAAAAATCGGGTTCAGTTTTTTTTACTGGGATGAATATCAGATTGTGATCGGCACAAATTTGTATAATTTTCTCGTTTAAATTATAAATGTTAGAGCAAAGGTCCAAGCAACAAGGTCCAATCATATCACAAGTCCTTGGATCGAGGAAATGCACAAATACTGCCTGAGTCTCCATATAGCTGCGTCTGCCTCACCAACAGGTCTCGGCTCTTCAAACAGCCAGCGATCAGAGTGCAGGGAGCAAGAGGAGGAGAACTTGCAGCTTTTATTTGCTCTGGCTTTGGCTTAAGGTGCCAAAAGACCACTTAATCTACCAGTCCACAGGGTTCTAAGGTCACGGCACCCGAGAAGACTGGAAAAGCAGAACGCTGCTCAAATCCCCAACAGCCCTGCATGCTCACATACACACAGAAATACACACTGCTGCACATGCTGTATTCGACTATTCCACCTGCAGTGCGATATTACATGTCAGTACTCCAAGGCTGCTTCACAGGTGCATTGTTTCTGTATCACCACACTGCTACACTTAGCTCAGTGACTCATTATCACTCAATTTCAAATACATTTTAGGTAAAAGGGCATGAGATTTCCATCCTTGACACGAGGATGTGATGGCTCCCGGTTGCTCTTTATGCTGCTTCAAAGTGGCAATAAGATAACATCTTGAGGTTGAGTGGTTTGCATTGCAGTTTTTTTTTAAACTCACTATCAATATGTACTTGAAGAAACTGTTTAGTAATTCATTTTCTTGCAAAGAACTAGATGAGAAGACACCACTTCTATGTCTGTATAGCAAAAGTAAAGTCACCACCAACAGCCAGTTAGCTTAACTTAGCTTAGCATAAAGACTGGAAACAGAACAGGCCCCATTTACCAATTATTAACCATTTCATTCAGTGGTTACAACAGCTTACATTTATTGATGTTTTGTTTTGTTTTTCTCTTTTATGGCCATAAGCAGAAAGGGATGGCAGCTTCATCTGTGACTGACTGTGTTCACTGGTCAATATTGTAGCGACATCAGCAAGTATCATATTGTTGGATGGCATCTAATACAGTGGGCTGCATAAGCTGTGCCTGTGAGTCACCTGAGAGTCAACATCCACTTGGTGAGCAGAGGTATTTTCTGACCACAGTGTAACGTATGCTCAGTCAGTCAGTTAACTGAAGTGAGTCACACGTGCAGCCTGCCAGATGGACTCCACGGCTGAGGGTTTTCTGCTCTGACACTTACAGGTGCAAGACAGTCTCATCGTTCAAAGTGTGTTTTTATAGCCGAGTTAATTCAACAGGAAACAGCTGCACGTGTGATTTTAAATTATTTGAAATATCATAAGTGTTTAAAATATTTAGAAGCTCCGTGATCGTTTGAATCGCATCACTCTGGCAGCCAAGTTCATTTAGTCACTGTTTTGAGTTGATCTCTAGTGTCTCTTAAATCAGCAGTTCTTACTTCCTCTGATGCCACATGACATGAAGTGCTCCACTGAAGTACCTCAACATATAATACGACACCGGATATTGTGAGATTCCAGTCGCTGCTCCTTCATTCACTGGCTGTACTAACCCACATTAGTCATCAAGAGCACAAAGCTCTGAAAGGACACTGGCAGAATGTGAAGGAGAGGCATAAGAGTTTTTATCTCTCTGCTCCTAAAATGACTGAGCAAAGAGAGTAAGAGGAGCTGATTCATGTGTGATTCTTTGTTGCCTCCTCTTTTCCCTCTCTCATTCATCAGATGAGGGCTGTATGAATTAGCATGGTTAGCAGAGCAGCTGCAGATGTGAGACTCTACTCCCATTGCCAGATTTCAGGGTATCAAGTTGAGTGAATTCAGGACTTTTATCTTCTTTAATTATGTAAATCATATGCCACAGATATTTCCTATCAAGTCGTGAGGCACAGCTTTTTTCTTTCCTCTCGGCAAATTTTCAATGAGACTCCTGAGAGAAGCAGACAGAGGAAACAATACTTCAAATGCGCATTACAGAAAATGCAGTCTGGATTCTCTATCTCTCTATCAACACAGGAAATAATAAATCCTTCCTGTGTAGTTACAGTAGTGATGCAATGATGTACTGTACTTCAATTTGTATTCACATTTGGGATGACAGTTTTGCAGACTGTCCCTCACTTCATTAGGAACGCCATGCAAATGGTTATATTCACAGTTTTGTTTGTTTTCTTTCTTCCGAAACCACTCTTAGTTCGGTCAATAAGAAGCAGTCGCTGACACGTGCAGCTGGTCAGCTGTGTGAAAGTTTGGTTCATGCAGGCTACTGTCTAAACAAACAAGATGCAGTGCTAATTAGTGAGCTTTGAATTCAGACACAACATGAGGTGAGCTGCATCCAAAATCAACAGAATGACGCAATGGGCACAATTAGCCTCGTGCAGTGTAAACCGAGGTGAAGGACTGTTAACATGACTGTACTTTATAAACATACAGAGACACGTACACACTATCCTGGACTGCACAAAAGGTCCAATGGTCAAATCAGTTGGCTTAAACCGGATGCAGGCAGGAATGACCCCGAAAGTTGTTCATTTAAGCCTGATGCGGCTTGATCAGGAGATGCAACCTCAGAATGGGGTTTCAAACTTTAAACTTAAGAACAAACGTCAGCTACGCAATGATGAATTTCAACATGAGTACAGATATGTACACTGCGCATTACTTGTACATGTTAAAAGTACAGCAGAGGAGGTGCTGTTAGGAGAGAGGTGAGAGGTGCTGTTTGGCTGACTTTGTTACACTACAAATCCAGCTAGCTTTGTGCTAAGCTAAGCTAAGCGACTGCTGTCAGTAGCTTCATTTTCACTGTGCAGATGAGAGCGGTACCCATGTTCACATGTTAACTGCTGGCAAAAGAGAGATTTAGAATATTTAATTAATCCTTTAGTGGTAGCATAGTTAGCATTTTCTGGTAAAGGCTTAGCCACTACGCTTTAGGCCTGCTGCTCAGTTTGCTCACCAGGTCACACATTTAACACATTCTAAATGGAAAACCTGAACTCAGAGCAGACCGAAAACCTGCAGCAGCAGCAGGAGAAGAGATTCATAGCTCAGCAGGCTCCTGTAACACAGAGCACATCCATGCCTGACACTCCCCTTCAGATTCGCGTCCATTCACGCTTTCCTGCCACTTTTCTCACAAGAACACAGCTACAGCAGTTTTACCTTAGTGTAGTTTTACATTAATTTGTTTTGACAAATCTCAGAAACGTAGCTGCACTTCTGTTTAACAATCCATGGTATCAAGTCCTTCACTTTATCCCTCACCTCTGTAAATTTTACTGCTATTGACCTCACTTCTTCACTGCAATTTCCCTTGAAGAGCCTCAACATCCTGATTTCTTGATAACAACACACGCATAGGTGCTTTAGAGATAAATCTGTGGTCCCTCTTCACCTTGATAGCTTTCTTTTCAATAGCCTGTTGCCAGAGGCATGTTTTTCGAATGAAAGGTCGATGTACTGCATAAGTGTTCATCATATAAACAATGACACACTCAAATCTCCAGTGGTAAAATTTCCCTGAAGGTGCAGTGGATGTGTGGAGACAAACTGCCATACTGTTCACTGTTTGTGTTTCCTGGTACTGTGCTTTTCAAGCCTAAAACACAGTGAAAAAGTTGACAGCGTTATTAAACCCAGTCAAGTGCAGGTGAAGGAAGATCAAATCACGCTTGTGCCTTGATTTCTTGTCATCAAACCTCACGCTGCTTCAGTAATGGGATCTCATCTGAAGATGAGGCAAATTAAGAAAGCCAAGGTTTTACACATAACGTCACAACTGTGTTCGACAATACCGATTAGTTTGCTACACTCGCTATGCCTCTTCCAGAGAGGAGCGGAGCTGCTGAACTGCATCAAAATCTGACACTGCTCCACATCCCTCCAGATACAGAGAGAAAAATAACAGCCTTGCCAGTCACAAGTGTGTCCCAGCCAATGACAGTATATTGCCAATGGAAATACTGAGTGTGTGCAGACAGACAATCAATAAAACTGCAAGAAGCTCCCACAAGGATGAGCTCCCTGGATGATGTTTGTTATTCATTTGGAGCCTTGCTGTTAGAGCTATAAAGCACAGATGTACTTACAGAGAGAGAAATGACTTGACAAGAGCTGCAAGGCAAAGACAACTACAAAAAATGTACCTGCAGTGAAGTTGTAACTTGCCGAAAAGCCCACCGCTTCCAGTTCCCCATCTGTAACAAATTTTATCCACAGGTATCGGCCACTACTCCTGATATCGGGTGGGCTGTGCTGACCGCAGTACCGTCCGAGCATTGGGGAGAAGCCAAAGGGTCCATCCCGAACCTCAATGTTGTCAAATTTACATTCCCAAGAGGACTCGATTGAATAATTCTCCTCAAAGTGCAGATCGATGCACTGCCTTGGGGGCGCTGGAAGACACAATGAAAATAATTACCACGTAGCACAAAGCAAGGAGTTAAATATTAGCTGTGCTTTTGTTGATTCAACCTGTTTCATTATCAGCACGCCCACATGTTCAATACACACCTCCAATCACCACTGTTATAGGCAGTTCAGCACTAAAACAGCTAAAGCTGCTTTAGCTTCTCCATTCACTTGATGATTTTTAGACCTCGAGTTGGTATCACCTCCCAGTGTGAAAAATACCATCCTGAAGCAGCCACTCACTGTCTAACAAACCAATACAGCTCATCATTCCCTAAGGAGGTGCTGTGAATTCCTCCCCCCGGGACAACCCTGTGAACGCTTTAGCTTTAGAGAATAAATTGTTGGATCACCTTGTTCCTTTTACTGCTGCCGTGCTCAAGGAGAATATTTACCTTCAAGGATGTAAACACACTCTGTGTCTGGGGGGTATTTGTTAGGGTAATTGGGAGACGTGAAGAGCCCTCCTTCTGGTTCCTTCACCCACGTTCCACATTGACCTGCAGGCTTCACTCCAGAGTTGTTTTTCACTACAAAAAAAAAAAAGGGAGGGAGAGACACAGAGGAGATTAAAGCTTAGAAGGAGAGGATGTTTAGGGAGTGAAGACATGCTGCTGTGGTGATGCAGATTACCTGCTGTATCTTTCCTTGTTGCCCCAGACAACCCAAGTATGAGAAGACTTGCAACAACTGTGAAAACAGAGAGATAAATACATTTTTTTTTTGACGGCAGAGAGTGATATACACATTATTGCTTTTCTGATATTTTCTCTGTTTTGTGCACAGCTTGATTTCAGCCGAGGGAGGGTTGAGTCAGCAAGGAATAAAAATGTCAGGTTTTGGGTTTCATGTACAGTACGGGCGTTACGCAAACCTGTGCTGACTGTAACCTTAAAGGATGCCTAAACAGCACACACAGCTAATCATAACAACAAGCAAATCTTTGTAAATTATCAGTAACGGCGATTTAGATATTCTGTGATGTAAAAAATGGAATCTTTTGACCTCCAGGCATGAACTTTAACTGTGTCATATCCTATTTGCTGGCAATCAGCAGTAACAAAACTCTGTTTTAAAAATGGCCACAAAAAAACATAAACAGACGACCAAAACCTTACTATCAGGAGCCACCGTGAGTATGTATTCCGCAAAATAAAATAATAATAAAAGGAAAAACAAAATAAACCTACTCGAACTGTGTGACCTTCAGCTGTGAGTTCACAGGTTGTAGGATGCTGTGAGTCTGTGCATCACCTCATGATGATTTGTTTCATCACATTCTGCTTCTGGTTTTAGATGTATCTGTTGCTCTGTTATGTGGTGCCGATTAAAGGATTACTACACTCCTTTCTGGTTTGGGTAAAAGCGAGCAATAAGAGCTTTGAGCAAGTGTGCCTCAGCTGGTGATGTCTTACCGTGATGGAAGCTGTGCCCATGTACCATGTCTATTCCTTTCACAAACGGCTTCAGACTCAACTAATTCCATTTAGATTTAGGAAGAAGAGGGGGGGAAAAGATTGAGATGAGAGTTTTCACACCTGGAAAACGCTCATACCAGACATCCTTTCGGTGTGGGGGGAGAAAAACAAATTTACTTCCTTAAAAAAATGTTGAGTGGGGAAAAAAAAAATCCTTGCAGATGTGACACACCACAACTAATCACCAGTTTCATATAAAACCAAAAACAGCTCCAAACACTCGCCAAATTTCCATCCAAGCGTTTCTAATACCCTTTGGTGCTTTTGATGCACTGAAAGGATTAATAGTCCCGTCATCAGCCCTTCTCTAATCGCTCCACCTTTGCAATCTTCGTTTGGAAAATATCATGGACAGCCTTGTCTTGTCCTTTTCCGTCCCTTTATCAGGAGAGGGGATCCTTCACGAGCATGTAAAACCATGCAACACTCATCTCTGCAGCGTTTTCTTTACTCTCTTTGGGCGCGTAAAATCCTCTGGAAAACACCGGACGGCCAAAAAAATTAAGTAGATTTTCGTTTGGGTTTCATTTGTCGCTTCTCAACAACGACAACAAAAAGATCTGTTAGTGTTTTTCTGAGTGCATCCTTCTGTCTTGGCTTCTATCAACTGGAGAGTCACCGCAGCCAGCAGGAGTTAATGTATGATCTCCCTCCTCCTTCCGTTCATTCAGCACTACAGCCGTCCAATGCGCCACGATCCTCACGTACTTTTGACGCACGCGTTCAAAACTTCTGTAGGACACCACTTCATCCTCACACACGCACGCAAACAGGCACTAGAGGGGGAGAAAGTAGAAAAGGAAGCGCTAATGTGTGTTTGCGCACGAGAGAGTGCGTATGTGCGCGCGTGTGTTTGAACAATGAGCACGCGCCGAAGATTTCATTTCAGCTCGCCGCGATGTGCCGCGCAGCGAAAAATGGAAAGGTAAGCAGAAAAGGCAATGAGATAGGAAATGGAATAAACAAGCAATAACGCACACAGGTCTGAGAGCGACTGCTATCAGCCTGATCTAACACGGAAAACCTGCGGAACGAAACTGAAATGCAGTCTTGTTCTGTTTAAACCAGAGGCATCAAAGCGTGGCTCTCATACTGCTTCTGCCCATCCACAATCACTGGCAAACCTCTTGGTCTTACTGTTGCCACAGTCCCTCTTTTCGTATTTAGAATGTGTCCTAAAATATAGTAAAAGCCCTACAGAATAAGGAACGACTGCCACCAAGGCCGTAACCGGATTGTGAACAAGTGGGGCTTGGGGGTCCAAATCTGCTGCTGAGTTCTTTGCAGTGATTCTTATTTAAATCCTTTTGTTTATATACATTTTAAGGATGATCATTGCTGACACAAAATGCACTTGGACATGTGGACACTGTGGACATGGGATGTAAATACGTGGTGACGCTGGCTGCAAAATGGAGGAAGAGAGACAAAATAGCGAGGGGGCGGAGAAAAGAGGAAAGGGGTCAGATAAAACGACAGAATGTGTCCAAAGTTTGGGATCATTTCAAGCCCCGACATATATCATAATCATGGCTTTGACTGCCGGCCACTTCAGGGTTATCTCTCCATGTTACTAATCTCTACAAGAAACAGAGAGATACAGTGAAGTAGATGAAGAAGCTGCATTTTTTTCCTCCCCCAGAAAAGCGACACAGATGCTTTACTTTTGTGTGACTGTCAGGATGTATGTAGAGGGTGTAGCTGCTCCCACACCTGATGACAAAGCTGATCAGAGGGTGCCCAGAGACAAGTCAGGGGCTCAGGCTCCCAAAATAGTCTTGGCACTCAGCAGACAATATCCATCTTCAGATACTGCTGCTGCAGAGGCAATCTTGGACTCCATCCCTCTGTGTGTATGTTAATGTCACTGGTTAGCATTAGGATCAACTTAAAATATACTGTTAATGAACCACCCTGATAGTGGATGCTGCTATGCCCATCACAGACTTGAGTACAATGACTTTGTCTGTTCTCTCTCTCTCTCTTTCCTTGTGTTTTTTCTGGCACATAAACCCTCTTGAGATTTCCAAGATGAAGACTCACTGTTGTCTCTAACGTCCTCCTCTTAATTACATCCTGTCCCAGAGATTGGCCTGTTACTCACGACTCTGAAAGTGTTTAGCTTTATAGCAGGTAGTTCAGACTTTGCGGGTGCCATGCTGACTTTGAGAATACGTGTGGGAGCGGGATATCTCAGAACCCTTTTCAACTAATAGGCTCCTGCTAATCTGTTATTAAAGTGTTTTAATGGACTTGGGATTTAGGACCACCCCCCTCCCCCAGTGCAAGATCTGTAGCCGAGGCGGTTATTTTCACGCGATTGTACAATCAACTCCCAGGATGCTTGAAGCCCACAGTGTAGCTGTGGCACGCTCCGCTTTCTCCCAAATTTCACAAACACAACAAAGAGGTGGCTGAAAAGAATTTAAAATGTCAATTTCGCTGCAAAGGCAAAGCTTATTATAGATCTCAGAGTCTGAGGGGATGTCAATAATATCTGCGCCCACAATACAATGCAGTGCCCAAAGCTTGTTATTGATTAACAGTGGTGCTGTGGTGTCTGACAACTTTATAAGCACAGCACCACACGTTTCTGATGGCTAAACTCTGAGATAAAGCAGCAGAGCTATATGGGAATTATTCAAATGAGGCTTATCTGGCGCACTGTATGCAACAGTAGCCCTGGTGAATTTAACAGCAGCCTCCAGTTTAGCCCTCCCGCATGTATAAACTGTCTGTTTGACTGAATGGCGTCGAGGCAGCGGGAGCATCTCAGAGAAATAATTCATTCAACAGCAGTCTCAAAGTCTGCCATTTTTAATTAAGGAAGTCTATCATTTGGCCGGAGATAACTGTTGTGCTGTGTCGGCCTAACCTAAATTTGTAATTGTAATCAGTTTGGGGAAATAGGACACGCAGGCTGGGACCATTTTACATGCAGTACACACATTACAATACAGTCAGTATAAGACATCGATATGTTACACGTGTACTGATCGGTTTGCTGTTTCATCTTCAATTAAATCTCAATCTCGCTTCTTGTTGTACAGCTCCGTTTTCATTACTGCTGTGTCTCCGGGTGTGGTGGAAGGTAACTAAGTACATTTACTCAAGTACTGTACTTAAGCAGTTCTTAGGTGCTTGCACTTTTCTTGATTTCTTGATTTTCCATTTTGTACTACTTTATACTGCTACTGTACTGCTAATGCCACTACATTCATTTGACAGCTTCGCTTACTTTGAACATTACTTTACAAATATAATCATGATGTAATATTTTAGATTCAAATATAACTTTATTGATCCCTGAGGGGAAATTCACAAGCTACCCATTAGATTATAAATAAATTGGTTTAACCTCGTTCACCAGCGTCAACATTAAAGTGATGAACACATGAATGCATCCAAACAAACTTATACACATTCTGCATGATGAGGACCTTTACTGCTGGTGCTTTAAAGTATATTCTAATGCTAATTCGTAGTTTAGAATGGTGAAAATTTAAATGCAGGACTTTCACCTCTAACAGAGTACTTCTATGCGATAATATTACTACTACTTAAGTGGAAATGCTGGGTACTTCTTCCACCTCTGCACACATGAGCTTCTTTTACAGTAAAACATGCAAACAGTCACAACAAGTTTGTCATCCTGTAGCATAGAAACCAGTAAGTAATTCATGCTTGCATCCAGTTCATTTGGCTCAGACCTGATGAGTAAACTGGGCTTTCACCTTCCACTTAGTGTCATTCTAATGAAACTGCCAGCACTGTTTCTTTTTGTCAGTCTAACAGGGGACGGCGTTAAAGAGGATAAACAATGAAGCTAATGCTTCCTGCCCAGTGGGACTCAAATTAACCTTATTAGTGACGCACTGAGGAGTTTGTTGGCCTAAAAAAATAAGAAATAAAAAAAAAGAAACTAAACCAAAAAAAAACTAAAAAACAAAACACCATTTATTTGTCATTCAAAGCGCCTTGTAGCTCATTAAGGAAGATCCAGTTACAAGAAAGGGTCACACCGACCACGGGCAAATTTTGAGCTGCTCTTTATGCCGCATTAGCTGTCTGGCTCTCTGGTGATAGACTGCCTTTATCCCGGCACTGCACCTGGAGCCAGTGGGAAAATAATTCCATCAGATGATAGCCCATAAACTACCTGTGGCTTTATTTCTGTGGCGGTGCCTTTGTTATTTTGCAATGCCACTTTAAGCCCTGTGCTCACACTCACGCTCTCCATATAAAGCAGCAGACCAATTTATATTATGTAAAATGAGGACAGGTGTGACAAATCAGATCAACACATGGCTACGGTAAACAATATTTGACAACAAAAACCTTCTCAGAGAAGAAAAATATAACGTGCTTGCCAGTTGTGCAATTACCGTGTGTAAGGAAAAGCGTCATATAGTGGAAAGACATGATTATTTTCAATATTTTAATTCTAATTCTAACGGTTTAAAACTGCCAGAGTAGGAAAAAAATATTCATCACTGTTTCCCAAAGTCCAAGATAATTTCATCACATTTTAAAAGTTGGATCCAATTAATTTATTGCACTTCTAATTAAAAATTACTTATGAGCAGCTGATAATTGCTGGCTAGTGTTTTTTCCTATCAGTTAACTTAGATGATTGATTGTTCCAGCCCTACATTGTATAAACTTGTGAAAGTATCATATATGCAAATACCCATAAATAGATGACACGTTCTCTTTATTTCACTCATCTCTTCATCATGTGTTCAGTGTTTGTTTACTGTATGTTCTGTGTAATCAGAGCAGAAACACTGGTGAATAACAGAACATCCTGTGTGTATTTTTTGGGTTGCCAGACATTTTAAACCGTTTTCCTAAAAATGATGTCTGCAAATGTGTGCACAGTCAGAACGAAGCCTTCGACACCTGTGACTACATAAAATGGGCCGTGTTGCTAATGAAGCTAAGATCACATTTTGCAACATAAACTCCAAAAATGTTTAGTGCTAGCATATTTCCTTTTGAGGAATTCAAAGTACCAAATGCTAATTTCACTTTGAACTGCTCCACATTCATCTCTCTCATGTCTCTTCAATGCTGCAACTCATCTGTCAATCACTGTGGTTTTATCCATCCAGCAATTAATCTCAGCCCAAGAGGGGCAGCTGCACTGGCTATGAACCTAAACGTCTGCTGAATTGCTGCGCCTGGTCTGCAGATTTCTGCCTCAGTTATAGTACTGAGAGCAGGGAGCTGCTTTTTTTTGCACTTTTCTGCAGATCTTATGTCTTCATGTTTCCTTTAGATGTCTTTCACTTCTCCCTGGTTGTCCACATGATCAAGCATGAAGGAAACAGTGACTTGCTGCCTCACAGGTGTCCTGGATTCGGGCTGATATACCCACTGCAAGCTGTTCTGTGCATGCAGCCCCAGGCCCCTGGGTTAAACCGACTGTGTAATTCTTCATTTGACCTCATTAGCCACTTGGTAGGGGTGGTGCCATCAACACTGTGGAGTGACACTCTGTGGGCCATAACACCCCCGATGGGAGAGTTGATGCCACAAAACACAGACTTTTAGGGACTGAGGTTGAGGGGGTGAACTCATATAGCTGACACTGACTCAGCCCTCTGTTTATTTACAGCGTCTTAGAAACCATGGTTCAAGACCCACAGATTCAGATTTCAAAACAGCAAAGTAGCTAATATGTTGCTTGCAATGAATTCAATTTGCATTTATTAGAAACTGACTGTTTGCCCAACCCCTAACCTTTTAAGACTGAAAAATGCAAGAGCAAAAGTGTAAAAGAACAAACAAAAAACTACATTTTGTGGGGTTATAATAAAAACATACATTGTTCAGGACTGGAATATTCCCCCAGTGGGAGAAAAGATGCAGTTGTATATCAGAGTATAGTGAAATAAAGATGCCACCTTCCTACTTTTCATTCGGTTTAGGGAGGTTTACACCCCTGAAACTCCAATCAAACTCTTAAGTCATGGTTGCTTATTTTTCAATAGCATCCATTTTTTTAAATGTGGAACACTGAACTCTTACTCTAGAGCTAACCAGCTCTACCCTGCAATACATAGACAAAATGTTTTTCTGTTTATTTCCATCTCTTTTACATGGATTATTGGTTAGTGAGGAACTTGAAATAACTCCTGCTTTTCTGCTGTTATTCTCAAACTTGATGGTCTTCAATTGATATATTCTTTTGAGCCTTATTTCTCCTAAATGGAAGCTTACAGGAAAACGATCAGAATTCCATCGTCTGCAGTCAGTGTGATTTATTTCTGATATGGCAAAGAACATTTTGCTCTGGTCTGTTAGCTTAGCCTCAGTCTTCTAACATTATATCATTGTTGTGTACTCTTCATCCAACTCTCTGAGCTTTCGAGTTTGCATTTGCTAACAGCCACAGCTGATAAAACCTGCTCGATTATTATACATTAAGCTGACATAATCATCTGCTAGAAACAAGGAGTAAGGAGAAAGGAGAAAGCTTGACAGGTTTAGAAACGTTAAGAAGAAGGGAAAGGAGCGAATGGTCAACTGCAAGACTAATCCCAAAAATACAATGAGGTCATTCTCCAACAGAAGAAAAAACAGTATGTGTTTAGAGTAATTTAATTCACACTCCCTCACTCCCTTCTGTGGAGGTGTAAAAACTGTTATTGGTCCTCATCCTGTGTTGAAGAAGCCCCACTGTACCCTGGCAGGGATTGAGATCATTTCCACTGAAATGCCAGGTGGGCTGTGTGTAGTGGTGAAAGATGACCTTTTATATTGGCCCCAATGTTTGAAGAGACAGCTCGGCTGCTGAGATCCTCTCACCCTTAAACAGCCCTCGCTTCGCTTCCACATTGTCAGTTACTTCAGCCTCTGTGCATGGTACATTTCATTCAGCTGAACTGCAGCAACTGATGTTGCTTTTGAAAATGTCACAGTGAAGTACACTCTGGGGAAATAAGTTCGGCTTACATCAGAGATTTGGATGTGAAGAATAAAAGTTGGATAAAACCAGAAATCAAAAATAAAAATCCAAGAGGTTCACTTCTTTCAGCACTAACCTGTAACACATAAACTACGTTCTGCCATTTTCGTTGAGAAATGTCTCATCTTCCTCTCAAACCCTGCTGGGGGAGAAGCTGTGTGTGATTTGAAAAAGTCCAAACCTACTCATTGATATGTTAAATCAAGTTGTTGATGTGTGACACATTCAGTTTTCTGGGGCACAGGGCAGCAGTTAATGTCTACAATAGAAGAAGAAGAAGAAATTATTTTGCGTAAGTAAAAGAGGGAAAATTTTATAGAAACTTTGTTTAATCTCACTAAGTTCGACGTGGTAAAGAATATCCAAACCCATACAGTGGAAGCTCCTGACTTAAAAAGCCATTCAGATTTAATTACTGTGGATGTTACGTTAATCGTTACATTTACGTTTGGGTTAGTGCTGTAATGATAGTGAATGCATAGTGTAAACAGCTGACAGTTTGGTGAATATCACAGTGAATGTTTCCACTGAGCTGAAAACCCCATGTCTTCAAACGCATTTATTTCAAACAAAATGCAAAAGGACACGGTGGCATATGGATCCATGAGTGAATCATAGGCCTGCCCAAATGCTGCAATATGGCAGTTAAATAATTCATCAAAAAGGGGGCTCTTGCCATATTTCTCTAATCTCTTACTATGTGCACTTAATGAGAGGCTGGTAAGAATTATTTTTTTGTGATTTCTCATCTGACTTAAATGATTTTCCTTTCATTTTCTGTGACATTAATCGAAAGATTCATATCAAAAGGCCAAATGAACATTTTAATGTCATGCTGGGCGATGGTAAATTGTTCTTACTGTTTAGTTTAAGGCCTCTGTCCAACCAGACTGTTTCATGTGATAGCTGACCTCTACAGCCAAAGAACATGATACAGGAAAAACCAGCTCATATTGTTGTCATTTACAGTGCAAGTAACGCGCCGGGTGCTTACATATTTGTACTGGTCAGTATTCTGTTCTGCAGACTCCTTCTTTAAGATTATCCCAGAAGTATAAAAAGAAAATTAGCATTTTCTTCTCGGATATGGTTGTATGTGGTTTAACAGTGTTAAACACAACAGTGTAGCAGCACATTATCAGTATAATTTGTATGGACAAGGTCTTTTGTCAACTTCATTGCATTCCTGCCATTAGGCCCGTTGGTGTTATCTCATCACTGCAGCTCTTACACAAACGCTGGAGCACTAGACAGCAGAAGAGCGCAGAAAAAATATCGTAGAGGAGGAAAATAAAGGACAGGATATGGGGAGGGGGAGTAGAGGAGAAGAGAGGGGAGAGATGATTAATGATGACTGTTGAGAAGACAGCCAAGGTGGTTAGTGAAATTAACAGAGGCTTAGCCAGCAGCAGACCACAGGGAGTGGAGGGCACTTCACAGGCCCACACCATCTCACATCCAGCTTCTGTTTGCGTGTGTGCAAACGTGTGTTCCAATTTGTGTCTTTACACGCCCTGTTAGAAAAATAAAAATATAGTCATCCTGCTGCAGCATAGGCTGCTCCTGTTGCCCAGTCCGTCTGGCTCATCTGCCAGTGTGAAAGCTTGTGGGCAGCTGGCGTTCAGCTCTAGTTGTTAAACTCAATGAAATCATAAAAGCAAGTGATGTCACCGATGTAAATTTGTCTTAGAGTTTCGAAAGTGAAAAACACACCATGTTTTTTTTTGGTTTTGTTTTTTTTTTTGGACAAATGAAAGAAATGCGAGATTGCGCTGAGTTTCAGAAGAGGCTACGATTTTGGCTTTTGCTGTTAATGTTGGCATTACTACTGCAGGTGGTGAGCCAGTTAGCCCTGCATGCTAACATTCGCAGCTTGCATTAGAACAGACTTTATCCTTTCCTTACACTTTATCCCTTTTATTTCTGGTTTTGGAAAACCTGGCACACTGGATGAGCCGTCTTCTCATTAGCCCATGTGCACAGTCTTGACTTGTGGAGAAATCCAAAGCTTTACATTTAAAGATCACTGTAAAAAGTGTAAACACTGCACCTACCTCAGTGAGATGTCATCTCACCAAAGCTTCAGATCAATAAATTGGAATGGACAAACAATCAATAGGGACAGAAATCTGCTTCAGCTGCCCTCAAGAAAATCAATGATTTTAATTGTGCTGTGGGACACATAATTCTGCCATTTTAATCAATCTTTTCAGCCTTTAACGAAAGCCCACCATAAAAACAACAGAACCTCCTCGGACTACAAGAGGATATTTCTGCGTCAAGAACAGATATGATTTTTGCTCGCAAACAGAAGAAACTAATGTGACATTACAACAAAACGTTTACGCTGTAAAACATCACAACTCATTAACATCTGAGCAACTGAGTGGAAAACATTTTCAATTTTGTTTTTAACATGAGAATCTGGCTGAAAGCCTTCCAATCTGTCTAATCTGTTTCACTCCCCTTCAGGTGCTGACACAAATCTGACCAAAACAGCACTGAGTAAAACACTATATAAGTGAAGAAAAAACACAACTTTGTACAAATGTTCTCCCATCCTCACTGATTATCATATTACTCTAGAATTTCTTCCGCTTTGGATTTTCAGAGTAGAATTCATTGACCCAGTGCCCCAGTGCTGCAAGTAACATCTCGCACTCAGCAAAGCAAGTGTTTACTATTCCAGTCTGATTTGAGAGTTGTTTATTAATTAATTAATTAATGTAAAAGGTTACTTGTTAATTACCGATTTGGGCTGACTGCTGCTGTTTTTCTGTCCTTCACACTGACGGCTCAGTACCCAGGAGACGGCAGCAGTGGCCTTGGTGATCCCTAGTGCTGCCTGTCCAAGACGAACTGCTGTCACTTAAGACTTGCAGTAGTCGAATGCTGATAGATAAGTGAGGCCACAGGGGACCCTTATTATTATTATTATTTGTAGGCATTCAGTCAGAAGTTTCCAATTAAATGCTTCAGCATAGACAAACAACCTGTTTAATGCTTAATTCACTGCCTTCAGTGGCGCATTGCAGGCACAGAGAGGGGACAAGCACATAACGTTGTCAGCTGCCATTCTTGGCCTGGCTGTTCACAGTCTTTGACTCCAGCATTGGCAGCAGATACACCAGGACACAACATGTGGAAATAAACACACAATGAAAGGAGTACACAGCGAGAGGGCGAGAGAGAGAGAGATTGCTGCAGCCCAGTTAGGAGTGTAGTGACAATAGCTTGACAGAAAATCAATTTGCAAGCTTTTTTGTTATTTTACCACAACAAAACGAGGTAAGGTTCAAAATGTTAAGGTCTGCAGCAAAATGAACAAGATAATCATGATTTTCTATCAGCTCCAAAGGGGGGAAAATTAAGGTTTCAATGCAGAATGTTAGATTTTGTTAATTTTTTTTTTTTTTTGGTCCTTTGAATTGAATCAAGCCTACAATATGAGATACTCCCTATTTCCAGACTTTGTTCGGCTTCCAATAAGTTCCATAAATAAAATACGTTAGAGACTGGCAGAACAGGCTGACATATCGTTTTCTGACATCTTAATTGGTGCAGCTTGCTGGGAGTCGTACACAGTGAGTAAACACTGCCCGAGAAGACGGCTTCACAAGGGAATTATAGTCTGGTAAGTAATGGGAATGCAGGAAAGTGTATTTGTCGAAGTCGCAGTTGATTTTATTTGACCTCTCCTCATAACAGCGGTGCTGGACTGAGAGCAGAAATGGGTGATAATTGGTAAAATCCTCCAAACTGGTTTGACAGTTTCATGTGGGAAGAGTGCAGGGACAGGGCAAAACTGCAAACTCTTGGACATAATGCTCAAACTCAGAGAACAGGAGATGACACAGTAAAAACTTTCTGTTGGTGCTCTAATATGGCAACTAAAAGGGGCGAGAGAAGGAAACAGAGTGAGAGGGAAAGCTACTTAGGATATGCCGCCTCTTTTCTTGTGCTTTATGCCTATATATTAGAGTGTAATTTACTTTTAAAGCACAGTACTCTCAAGCCTTTAGCAAAATTCCTGACTTTTAGACTTCCTACATGTCACGCCCTGGCCTCTTTCCACACGCAGGTTAAACTACACACCAAAGGAGATGAGATTTTATTTAGCAGAAGGAGCCTGGGTCCATTTCCGGCTTGAATATGTTTATTCAGTTCTGGAGACTCTTTGGCTGTAATCAGCTTGCATAAATCTCTTTGATGATAGCCACTAGAACATCTGCTGGAGCAATAAAAAAAAAAAAAAAAATCCAGGGAGGCAATAAAATGTCTGGCGGAACATATGCTAATGGAAATGTGAGTTGTTCCGAAAGTTTGTCCCAAAGTAATCACCACAATGTGACTATGTTATTTATAAATTCATATAACGATCATATTGAATGTTGCAAAGCTGATGTTATTTCCGTCTCTGCGGTTTGATGATCACCCCAAAGCGTGAGGAGCCTACCTGGCTGCAGATGATGGAGTCTCAGATTGCTGATCCAGCGTTGTCCTTCACTGGGTCTTTTTTCTCTCCTCCAAGCACCTCGTGTTCCTCTCACTGGCTTCACACAAGTTCACAGAGGGCTGCACGATGGATTTCTGCACACTCTTTACCTGCAAAACCAGGATTGAAAGGTACAACGATTTATCAGAGGAGTGCATGTGTGTCTCCATACTAGTTTGTGTGTATGTGTGCAAGGAAAGTCACAGGAAAGAAATGATCCACTACTCATTACATATTACTCAATGAAGAAGCAATTACATTACATGTCGAGCAAAATTAGTTGAATTACTTTCATTACTTAGCCAGGTGCAATCAATGGTGCATTTAAACAACTCCAAATGGTCCACACATTTGGTTTACCAAGCACTGAGCTGACATTTTGACCATTAACAGCTAGTTTAACATCACCACAGCTAGGCTACAGGTGTCCTGTTTAGCGTGGACGTGGACAGGAAAGGTAAAGTGAACGATGGAAACTTTAATAATAAACTTACAGGACAGAAGAAGGCAAACTAAAGCAGCTGGAAGTCCAAGTAAAGACCAAATCAGAAATAAACCAAATGAGGGAAACACAGAAATCACAAGTGACCCAGCAAACACAGGGAATGCAGGGACAAAGCAGAGCTTATATAGAGGGTATAAATGAGACCAGGCACAGGTGAAAACCATCAGGGCAGGTCAGGCCATCAAAATGGGAGGGAAAACAGACAAAGAGAGGTACGTAAAGCTGAACAAGAGACAAGAGGGGGGAAAAACTACATCAAACCACAAAACTACAAAATAAAACAGGAAATTAACTAAACTGAAGCTTTAAATCTGGACATATACTCCCTCAACTCTGAAGAAAAGCCGCTAATTGCTGAGTGTAGGCTCATCAGTGGTGTAAAGTAAAAAAAAACAAAAAATTAGGAGCAGCAGGAAGCCCTAAACACAACATTGATATTTCACTTTTTAAGCTGATGAGCAAATAGTTGCCTATTTTCACAACCAGCAATTATGGAGCAATGTTAATCTGGAGTCGTGCTTCTGACCAACTGATGAATGAGAGTCCAATATTCACTGTCCTGTGTCTCTGTTTTTAGCCTCTGCCATCTTCTGAAGGAAACCCAGGACCTTTTAGCTGCTATTTGCTCCATTAACTGTGTCTATCTGCTGTTTGGTACTGAACAGGTAGTGTGTTATTCTGAAACCTGTCAAAAGAAAAAGATTTTTGTGTCACACGTGTTTACAGTTTAGGCCACCAGGACAAGCTTAGTCAAATATTATGACACTGTCTAAGCGCTGGTCAATAACACGTCTCCCTGCCTGCCTTAATGTGTCTTCGCTGCATTTCAGCACAGCACAAAACAGAAGCAACATCGTGTTCTTTGTAATCAAATCGCTGGGGGCATTCACATGCAGAGCATTTCACTTTGTTACCAATATGACTGTGCCAATTGGGTCAATGCTGTGCAAACAACTGTGCATCTCAGCTTTTCTCGCATCTAATTAAGTCCAAACAGTTTGGTAGTCACATTCCTACATATGCCAGAGGTAAAGGAGCACTGCCTCCACCGTTTCGACAGGAGGCAACCACAGATGGGCTCTGTTGTGACCGAAGCAGAGTAAAACGGGGGAAAAAAGAGACAGATTTGTTATTTTTGGAAAAGGTTGAGAGGGTATGCTTTTAGATCGATTTTACAACAGAGGAAGCTGTTCCCAAATCATCCACTCCTCTTGTCATGTGTCAGGCTGACTTAATTGAGTGAGAGTGGTGTGGATGGGTGTCTGTGACTGGATAATTGATCCATTTTGTGGGTGTGAAAACCACCCGCAGAGCAGGGGCGAAGACACGGCTTCAGAAAGCATGCACAATGCTGTAATCTCCCCCTTTGCCAGCCTCAGTGCAGCACCGAGCTGTGGAATTTCTGCTGTGTAGCAGCAGAAGCCCTGCTGAGGGCTGAGGAACAATTTGGATGCCTTGCTTTCAATTTGAACCTGAGCTTTCTCAAGGGAATTGCCACTGCCTCTTTGTACAAGACCTCTGCAAAAATTGCAAAAAAAAAAAAAAGCAAAAAGCTTATCCCATCGTTAAATAATCCAGCGCATTTCATGGGCATGCAAATGCGGCGTCTAAATTGTGGAATATGTTTCTGTCTCGTCTGAATTATTAATTCGCTTTGTATTTCAGGAAACACAATGCAATCGCCTCCCACGACACGGGGCAGCTTCTGAATGCGCAGCATTTTCTGCTGAAGTGTATTTTCAAAATTTCAGCTGGGCGTTCATCAAAGAGCGTAGCTCCAGTGGTGTGTCAATGTGCCCTGGCTCAAACAGGATATACTGCTTCCATGTGTTTAATGTCTCTGCCACAGCAAGCTCCCACAGTGCCTTTAGACAGTGTTAGAGAGAGGGAGTGTTTACTTCTGTGTGTGTGTGTGTGTGAAAGAGAGAAAACAGCAACAGAAACAAAAGTACCGGGGGAGTTTGGAGCTTTTGTGTGTGTTTGAAAGCGTGTTGGAGGGAACGACGTAGGCAGATAAATAATTGTGTGTATACAGAAGGAGTGTGATGGGAGCTGTGGCAGTGTTTCCCTGGAGGGCTGCAGACAGCAGTGTAATAGATGGTTCAGGCAGGAGGACTTTCACTGACACTTGGTGACAGGGTGCTAGGCAGCCTCCCAGGTTGATGTCCTGCTGCCAGCTTTGGAGGAGTAACAGAATGAGAATCCCATGTACCGAAAACCAAAATTACACCTTTGATTCGCCAATTGACATTACAATTTTCTCTCTTTCTCTCTTGTGTGCTCCAGTAATATTTTGGGATTTATTTCTGCCCACCTGTATGGATTTGCCCACAAGTGCACACTAACCTGTTTATTTCATTTAATGTTTCCTCTTGTCATTCCAGTGTGTGTGCTGGTGTGTTATCTGTTATGGCACATGTGCTCTGCCAGCCTACACATCCACAATCTCCAGTTTCCACTAACATGCTGATTTGCTCAAAGGGATCCTCAGATTGATTCAAACTTATCCAGCCTGGGTGTTGTTTGTGGTGTTTGTGTGTGTGAAAGAGACATAACGTACGTGTGTGTGTACGCATGCATGCACATTTGAGCCCATTCCTCTGCATGCCAGTCTCAAGGCCACATCATTAGAGAAAGAGGGCTGTAATTAGTGAGTCCATGCATATTAAACAGCGCCCTGCATCCTCTGCCTTGAAAAACAGCACTCTGCTGCTGTCACTTGCAGCCAATAAGCCACTCTTAATGTCCAGAAGGTTGCACATATTACTCACAGAGCACTGAGGGTGATTAGCTACTAAAATCAGTAGTCATGGATTCGTCCATTGGCCTTTTATCGTGTGGTGTGAAATATCTACTGTAGTTAGATTAGAACAAGAAGAAAGGGGAGAGAGTCCTCTGATAGCTCACATTAAAAGTATCACCAAGCAACACTAAATCACATAGCTGAGATATGACGGCTGAAACAGTGATCAGAAGGTGCCGTCAGTGTGTCAGGTTATGAAGGAGCTGCGTCCATCTGCGCTGTTGTGCTGTCAGCAGAGCGGAGAGGAAATGAACAGGCTCCACTTTTGACTCCATGCATTTCAAATAATGAAGTGACCATTTCAACATGCTTCGAGACAACAGAAGGATAAACAGAAAAATTCTTGTGGACTGTAGTTGTGCCCATGTGGGAGAATAAATAAAGCTGAAATTGAGCTGTTGAGTTCTTGTTCTTCAAACATTCATGTTTAAGTGTCCCCCATACACATTTCCTTCTCATATTTATTACCTCTGCAGCCACACACTCAAGCTCAAATTATTGGGGCCAAAGGATCTGGAGTGAGGGCACTTGTTATTTACAAGCAGCCAAATGGGCTTATTATACACTGACACACACGCCGCCAGGTAGAGGCAATCAGTACTCTGTGGCTAAAAGACAAGGATCCTTATTTGTCTTCACTTTGAGGTTGCATTGGACTTTACACCTGCTGCAGATCAATATGGACTCCCCATTGCAAGGAGCAGAAGTCTGAATTCAAATAAAGAACAGACTGAATATTATTATTATTATTTTGCACATTAAAAGTCTAGTTTGAATTTTTAATAAAAACTTGACAGTCCTGATGTGATGAGTTGATAGTATTTACGAGTATGCTGCTTTTCTTTTTAAATAAGCTGTTTGGACTGGCTGTCTTGGACAAATGCCACACACAGTGTGTGCTTGTTAGTAACTAGGTTACAAACAAAAACACCTTTATGTGGTGGAGGTTTGAAGGTCTGAAGTCATTATGGCGGCTGACTCAGAGCAGATGCTGGAGCTCTCTAAACACAAATAGACTTAACTCTCCCTGTGGCTAATAGTTTTTGAGGTTACATCTCCGACTCTTTCCTGTCATCCCTCTTTCAGTTGCTTTCTCCTCAGTGCACACACACACACACACTCAAAAACGAAAAAGGTCAGCACTGAAACTGAATCAGAGTGCAGACTTTTCTTGGTGAGTCACCATTTTACTTTGAAGTAAGAACTCATTACAAACCAATATCTCCAGAGAACATCAAATTGCAAACAGAGAGAAAAAAACAAACACCTGGAATTCAATGTCTAATGAGAAATTAACACAGCAAACATCTTTCCCAGGAGCTGAAGACGTGGACTGAAGGGATGGATCAGGCTGACAGTAAAGAAGCCCCATCCACACCTGTTTTACATGCCATCACATTGCGATGATATGACTAAACTCAGTCAATCACGTAACCTGGAGACAGCAGAGCGGTGGCAACAAGACACGCATTCCCATTCCTGGGAGATGAATGCGTATTTCACTTACTACCTACAGAGTTGTTGTAGCTCCAAATGATGAATAGCCGTCTGTATCTTTATGCTGTTCATTCAGATGTTCCTGTAATTGACTAACTAATAGAACTCATCACTCAACACTTGAACAGCATCTAACTATTCAGTTCCCCCCTCATTTCCCTCTAATTCTGTGTCCCATTCACATGTGTTGTTTTTGGGTTGCTAAATAAAAAGGTATAAGGCACAAATAAATTAGGATTATTCACTGGAATAATGACTGTTTTCTCATCACCATCAAAAAATTACCCTGAAATCAAGAAGCAAATATTTTTTGTTAAATGAATGATCAGATGTAAATGTAATTTGTAAGCCCTTAACGAGCTTGTTGTTACTGTTCACACTCAGGCAATTTCTAATTAATTTCAGCTTCACGGGAAATACAACAGCCATGAAATTGCCATACATGTTGCGCAATCTCCTGCAAAATGTCTCCTGAGTGTATTGGGTTAAACTTGATGTGAAACTAGCGTGAAAGAGACAAAGTTTCTAACAAATAAATCAAATCATTCAACCTCTAAGCTTAAAATTTTTGCCCTTCCTCAGTCTAACGCAAAAAGCACACAGTCTTTTCAGTTGGAAATATAAACCCTCCACCTGCAGCCTTACTGTCACCAGTGATGGATAGAATGATTATGAGCAGGAGAGACAGAAGGAAACTGTGCAAACTCCAGGTCCGTCCTTTCCCATCCTCCGTGATAAAGAGTTGTTGAATTCCTCTTGGTCTGCTGTGACCCTTATGACATCTGAGTCCCAAGGGCCACTGCTCTTCCTTTGCTGCAGCTCACAGTCAAGAATATGCTGTGCAGACACACACAACACACAATGGCAACACGGGTGATGAGAAGTAGGCCGAACTGAAGCTATACCTGTCTGACCTTAACTTTCTTCTTCAGTTCACCTTTATTCTAAAGTCTTTAACAAATCCCATCCCACAATGTCACACTGGTCTGAGCCAATGCAGGCTGGGGAGGGGGTGTGTGCTGAAACAAATTTGCTCCAGTATACCTGAGAAAAGAAAAAAAAATGTACAAAAGAGAGGTTCAGTTGATTAACCTTGTATAATAAATTGCTTTTGATATAAGAAGCCCAGCAAGTTCATCTCTGGAGGATTGAATTAATGTTCACTTTCAATCTGTACACTGGATCTGCGATGAATGAATGTGTCGGGAACGTTCGCTTTCTACACGAACTAGTTCAAAGTTACTAAACATGAACGAGCTTATGAACGATCGTTCATTGAGCGCGTTCAGGCACAACACTGGAAAGGAGGATGATGTTTGGTGCTGACATACGTCTACAGAGGATGCAAACCCAAATATCACAGGGATTTGGGAAAACCAAGCTCACGTTTGCTTGATCCCACTTAATTGAGTAGCATAAATTATGCATTGAGAACAACGCTACATGATGAGCTACAATAGGCAGCCCTTGTCAGTTAATAATACAAGACTTCATTTCTTGCCCACAGTGGGCATGATAAATAGGTCAAAACCAACAGCAAGAAACACGCCGTCATGGGAACTTTTACATAAATCATTAAAGATGATATTTGCAGGCTGTGGCATGCATGTGTGTTCTGACAAAGTCGTGTGGTGTACAAGTGGCTGGACAACAGTGCTCTGCTTTTTCGGGATGATGGACCATATTTAACGCTGGACCTTTTTGTGAACCCAGTGCAATGACAAAACAGGCTGCCTGGCTTGTCTCTTGTTTATGGGCCTAATTGCTTGCTCCTCTTCCTCACTGGGAGATGAAATGTTTGAACTTCTGGGCCAAAGCACTGATGTTGCACTGGCAAGCTCAGTTCAGCTGGAAAAGGGCAAAAGACAAGACAGAAAAGGAAGAAAGAAAGAAGAAAAGAGCTATAACTTGTGACATAACCATTACCCCTGGGCTTTTCTTTCTCAGATGGCTCGCTTCTGAATCGCAGACTCAGCTGTCTGTGGACACTCTCTATTAAACGTTATCAAGCTGATGAACAAATGATCACTAATCAAATGGGCAATGAAAGATGTCTGAGTGGCGCGGTTTGGCAGTTAACTGAGATAGCTTCCTGAATAATTAATTTCTAATTGAAAAAGGTGAATAGGTTTGAAATAGCCATCCCTTGTGTAACATACATTAGTCAAAAGTCTGTAATAAAAGAGCAAAATGAAGAGTAAGATCAGGTAACATAATGACAAAATCAATTGGCAAAGCTTTAATCAGACTACTTATTTTCAGCGTCCAGGCGTCAGAGACTGATCCTGCAGCACTAGTCCATTCATGAATCAGGCACCACGTTATTATACCAAAACTTAACGCTTCATAGGTTTGTCAGAATCTGTGAAAATGACATCTTTGTTCCAAAGTTGACTCGTTTGTCATGCTACGTCCACTTTAAACTTGAGTATTTCACTGATTTAACGTTGCACTCCTGTATCATTATCAAGACTCAAAATGGAGACTTTTAAAAAAGACACAAATTGATGGAGCAAAATTAGAGTTGCACAAATTACACTCCGCACTCTTCTTTCTTGTCCAAACCTGATGCCTACATTACCCACAATGCAACTCAGCTGCTGGCAATTTGACTGCAGAGTTAGATGCCTTATTCCAGTAGGGTTGTGGCTATGCACTTAATCAGACTGTAAACTGAAAAAAAAATCTGATTGTTTTTCTATACCTATTGATCTGTTGTCATTAACCACTGAGCAAGTGCTGAATAAGATGCCAGGCCAGATAAACACAATGATGCAGATGTAACTGAGTGCAAGAAATGAGCAAAAGCTCCCATAACACTGGAACACTCGCAAAGGATATGGAGATGAGGACTGACTGACAGGCTCATCTCCGTCTGACAATCAGTGTGTCTGTACTCTCTGAACACAATGCAGTCGACTTTTTCAGAGCCTGACTGACAGAAGATGTTCTTCATCATTCCCTCCATCCCACTGCAAGGCAAAAACCTCAACCATGTCATTTGATGGCTGGGGCGGCTGTTGGCTGATGGCTGCGTTCAGTGTTAGAGCGAGCCAAGAGGAAAAGAGGGCTCCTCTTGACCTCTTCCATCTGAACAACTGCCTCTTTCGCCTAGAAGCCATTTGTGCTGCATTAGTGTCAGCAGCACCACCCATAACTGGACTGTGTTGTCCCCACAGCCATCACCCTTATCAACCAGCCCTCCATAGACACAAACCATCCCCACCCTCCGAAGTCACACTCATTACACGCACACACACACAGTCTTGTTTCTATCACCTTTGGGGACATTACATAGACTTACATTCATTTCCTGGAGGCTTAACCACCACATAACCATAACAATAAACATTACTTGGCTAATCCTGGCCTTAACCTAACCTTAAAGCACACCTTCGCTCTAATGGCTGAATTTCATGTCAAGAGGAGAAGGGGGTGGAGGTGGTGTAGGTGCCACGGCTGCCAAGTGACAGACGGCTCAAGACAGTGTTTGTAAATGCAAGACCACTGGTCAAGACCACCTCAAGATGAAGTTTCAACTTTCTGAAGGAGATTTCAAGAAATTCTTTGAATATTGACATGTTTTTGTAGCCGTGTTTGTGTCAAGACATCTATGGTTTTAAAGCCAAAACATGATCTTTTCCAACCCTACATGAGTGGATAGAGACTTAACCCTAACCAGACCTCAACCACAGAGTGAAGAAACGTGAAGTTTGAACATGTGTACAAAATGCTGATTTCTTCTCCATCAGTGTGATGTGAGGAATGCACCCACTGATGCAATGTCAGTGCATTGCAGAATACATTTAGGATAATTAGATTCACAAGTCAAGAGTTTTTGTTCTTTAGGTAGTGTCTCATATTTTACCACAGACTTTTTCATGTTTATCACAGAATCAGAAGCTGTTATACATCAGAATTTGTATTTGAAAGAGGATCTTGTAATCCACATATTTACACATCAGTGAAATGGGGAACCATCCTTTGCATCCATCCTTATGCCTACCTAAGGCAGGGCTTATGAAGTGTGATGAAAACATAAATGTTGCCTAAAGCCCAGTGATTACTTGAGGGCAGCTGCTACTCTCAACACTGAAACATCAGCTGTATTTTTTTTTTCCCTTTTTACACCAGATTAACAGAAACCAATATTGAGATGAATATATTAATTAGAGGTTTTATTAATCTGTTTGTTAGCAGTCATGCAAATCTCCCTGGCTGTTACTGGTTTATAGTTCCAACATATTAAAGTGAGTGTACTGTATATCCTGCTGCTTACCTCACAATAGCTGCCATATTCCTCCACTAAAGACAAATGTGACAAATAAAATATCCAGATTTCAATTAAAAGAGTGATTTTCTGGTGTAATACAGGAAAATCCACCTCTATCCCCCTTCTATCCCCTATTGAGGGTGGAAAACCTCCTGCAAATGAAAGAATCTTCTCTAGAAACCAGGCACCGAGCCAAGCACAATGTCTGTTGGCACTGCCAGCCCTAAGGATGCTAGCTATTTATTTTTCTTCTTTTTATGTTTGGCACACAGGAGACAAAGAAAGAATCCATTCAAGACTGGCAAAGGAGGGTGACTTTTCAAACGTGGCAATTAACCTGCGGCAAAAGATTTTTGGTTTGGATTTTGGATTTGTCAAAAAGAGAAGCTAAACTCCTTAGCTGCCGGTTGGTTTGCTTTGACAGAATAAAAGGCAGAAAACCTAATTATAGAACAGACGCAAACAGTTTTAACATCACAGAGGAGTTACATGAAGTTAAACAACACACTGGCACAAGAGGGAAAGTTTTCCAGAGCAGTAACAGTAAATCAAACACGCAAGCAATTAATTTGAGCTGCGTTTGAGATATTTCAAACGCAGCTCTGAGGTCCTGCCGCTCTGTCACGACATACTGTGTGGCACTTGATTACCATATTGAGTGCAGCAAAGTATCAACAAGATTATTACTGCTAACATAATAGGAAATAAGAGGCACCCCCCCACCCCACCACCACCACACACACACACACACACACACACACACACACACCTGTGCATTAGCCTTGACTGCCAGATAATTTAATGTATGACAACCAGCCAGTCTGCTTGGCTGTGCATTAGTGTAATAAACAATCTGTGTACACTACGGAAGTGAAAAGTAAACTGCGGGCACCTTTACCTGCTCTGATTAATGATGTTGTTTTCTGTTTAGCGTTGAGCATCTGGTGCCGCCCGCAATTGCACATCATGCATTTGTGGGAGTCGGGACCCAGAACATGAGACAGGTGACAGCGGGTCGAGGTGCACATGTAGGCCTACAGGACATAGCAGCATCCACCCCCGCCCCACCCCCACCCCCATCCCCCAACACTCCTATTTCCCCTATTGAACAACTCTGTCATTAACCTTCAGTCACGGCTATCTGATGGCAAAGCCCACTGGAGCAGCAACTCATTTGCTTAATAACGACCCTATCTAAGAATGAGGGATAGGAATAGGAAGTCTATCAGCAACGAACAGAGAGAAGTGAGCGTATCCTTGCCTCATTAACACACGGGATGGTGTGTGTGGAGAGAAGCTGGCAGCACCTGCTAACTTACACAAAGTTACCGTACAGTTTTAGTTTTAGTTTGTTTTGTTTTCTGACTCGGGCTACTTTTAAAGTGCAATAATCAGGTGCAACAGTTTCTTCCCATTTTAAATCATTATTCAATGCCAGGTTCAAGAGCTGTTCTATCACCTTACTAATAAGCCAGATTTGTGAGTGTTAACGTGCTGCGTGGCTGCAGCAGAAAGCGTATAGCCGAGGTTTGTCACTGACCGACGCAGACATTTGTCATCAGCTCGATCTGCCTCTGATGCCTGATGAATTGGCAGCCCACAGTGGAGATGGCAGGCAGGCAGCCACAGTACAGCAATTATCAATCACACACACTGTTGGACCGCGCTCATATTTCACGCCACCATGGATGACTGGATGGATGTCGCGCAGGTGGATTGATACGCTGTAAAAACTTAACGGTTATTGTCTTATTCATCTTTAGATGTAAATCTCGCTGGATGCAATATTTGCATTGAAAAGACTCACTTTTTAAAGCAAATGTCATGTGATACATTGACAGCGATCCATTACGTATGACAGCATCAGTCATATGGGCCGCATTTCACCAAACAATTTATAAGCCAGCCAATATACTACACACCAAGCCTTAAAAGTCTCCCCAAGGTACTCTATCTGACTCCACAGAGGTACTCAGTGTCACTTGTCTTCCTGGGCTAACTGTTAAGCCTGACAGCCAGTAGATAACTGCATTGTAGTACTCTGCAAGCAGTAAAAAGGGATAATATTTTGGGGGTAAATGGCCACACGCAGATAGTGTAATTTGAGCCTATTTTTAATTCAAAGAGCTACACTTGGGAGTATATCAGAAGTTAATGGTGCCTGTGAATCTATTTGTTCATTGAAAAATACATACTGAAGCCAGGATGAGCAATCACAGACGGGATGGCAAATCACTCAAAGTATGACTGACGTGAAACAAGAGAGACAGAAAGAGACGGAAGGCGAGCAGGGCTTTAATTACATTTGATAGAGATGGCACCTAAAGGACAGTTTATCATGAACCTATAAATGGTTTTGAGTATCTTTATAGAGCGACATAAGAGACAGCAGCTTTTACAACCCCTTCCACATAACCCTCACCTAACCCTATGGATATCTCTCCCCGTCCTTACGCGACATTGAATGGCCTAAATATAGCAAGTGCAAGCAACCTGATTATTGCTGGAGAGCCTAAGAAAACTTAAGTGATAGATGTGGGCATCAGGTATGGTGTCAGAAGCCCTCATAAAAAAGTAATGGGATAGCTGTGGACTGGGAATAACTGACAAACAGTCCTTATCATTTGTCTGCTAGTTTCTCCTTGTTACACTGTCCTGGGAATAAAAAAAATAAATAAATAAAGGAAAGGTATTCAGAGGTTATACAAAAAAAGTGTACACAGGCAAAAATAAATGAATCCACACTGAGGTTCGCTGGAGAAAGATGCACCTTAGGCAGGGACGAAATTAAGCTGACAAAATAATACAGAAGCGCTATTTAATGCTAATAATCAGCATTATTCAGCTCAAACTCACACACACTTTAGGCCGAGTGAACCACGGAAAAGATTATTCAACAGCACAGAAATTTGATGCCTTAAGTAAATAAATTAAATAAGACATATTTGTGTGGGATATTGTGGCCCACTTTAGGAGTCAAAACTGTGGATCTGCAGGCTGAGAGCTTTGACCTCACAGAAAATGTCAAGACCAGATCTTCATCACTCCCCTCCAGCTCCTTTACATTAATGAGCTTTTGTTCCTCGTGCCAGTGCTTTCCTTTCATTCTGCCAAATACAGTAATATGCAAAACAATTACCGGGTGATTTTTGTTCCATTACTAATTTGATGTGCTTTATCTCTCACTCAATACAACTTGATTATGCTGAGTTTTCATTGTTCTGGAGACGCTACGTGACGACGGACCACTCCATGGGAAAGAAGCCCTGCAGTTAAATGTAAAATTCTTATGACCTCTTAGTAATAATTAGGTGATTAAATGCATTATACAAAACCGCTGAAGATTTCAATAGACTCTGAGCTTTTAAAATGTCTCATCAATGCCGAACAAACGTTTTGTCTTCACTTGAATTTTTTAATATCTTAGCTTAGTTACTCCCAGTGTCAGATCTGCTCCAGGGGAAGTGGGATGAAAGAACCAATGCTCTAAAGTACTTGTTTGGACCTTGTATTGTACTCAGGAATGAAAACTTGCTTGTCAGTGCAGTGGAAAATCACCTGAAAGAATAAACTTTTCACGTAATCTGATCTGATTTGGATTTCATAATGAATGTCACGTTAATCAGGCCATTAAAATTACACTACATGTGATTTTCATGAAATCAAACCCATTTTTCGACACTACAAATAATTTTTGAACAATAGTCATCTGATGTTTTCGGATTCAGTAATTATCTCGTTTGTTTCAGTAGTGATGGAGTCCATTTCCTGTAAACTGTGTCAGATCTGTATGAAATCACTGCTAATGCAATACGGTCATCTCCTACTTCTGTTGCTTGACTGCGCCAGTGAAACAAAATAATGGTCAACTCTTAGCATTTTTCGTCAGCAGATCAGTTGTGTATTTCAGGTAGTCGGGGAACAACGAGGACAGTAAGCTGTTAGGTTAAAGTTAAGAGCTGCAGGTGAGCGGCTGCACGGAACAAAAATAACCGACTTCACCGTTTGCACCCTGTTGTGTGGAAAACTGCTTGTGTCGTACGCAGCGTGACATTTGATTGTGATTGCAATTATTACTGGCTGATTTCTTTATTTAAACAAAGTGGGTTTGTTTGGTCGTGCTGTACAAGGACACAGCAGTTCTGTTCTCAGTGCTGTTTCATTTCTGATAAAGTAGCTTCAACATTACTCCTCTTGTGTGTTGCCAAATCGAGGATGACAACTTTAAGGTTATTACCCTGTCTGCTACTCATGTATGTGAGGTTGTACATATATTATATGAGTAATAGTTGAAAAGAAGGAACAAACTTATGGAACATACTGGATGGATACAACACAAATAAAAAACAATGATCATGTCAATAACCTTTATTCTTTTTCTGTTTGCTGTATTTGCAGAATTTGTTGATACTGTGTTGCTGGATGAGTCCTACTTAATGCTGCAGTCGCTTAAAGGTGGCTCTTTTAAGTTTCAGGAAACTACCAAAACACACACCAAAAAAAAGCATATGAAACTCAAATAAACAGACTTTGACCTGTGGCTGAACCAGGAATGTGCATATTCCTGTTGTCAGACTGTAGCAGCATCTGGCTTGCCGGGGAAAGATAAATACGATTATGTTAAGGACACACTGTTATACAGCCCTGCAAAAATCACTAACACATACTGTATTTGCATTTAACCAAAATCTGAACACAAAAAAGCCTTTGTAGATGCAGAAATGCAGACATTTGATACTGAAAGCAAATGTTGAAAGTAAATTTTGTGCACAGTGTTTAAAAAATCCTTTCAAAATGTCCCATAAAGCTGCCTGAGAACATGTGGTAAATACAATAGCAGGTCATGAACTTTAACCCTACGTCTTATTTATGACCTGACGAAACGTTTACTCAGTGTTTTAATATAAAAGAAAAGAAGAATCAACTATATTCTTCTTTAAAAGTTTACTCAGTCTTTTAATATACTGGCATTGGCAATTATCACAAAAATGACGATTAATCACATTTGGCATTGTTGTCTAGAGATTAGATTACCTCTGCGGTATTTGTCATATTGTGTTTTTGTTTCACTCCCTCCATGCTTTCCTTCCTCATTCTCCTGCCAGTAATGCTAATGTCATCTGAAATGGCACTGGACCATCTCTCACATTACGCTTTTAAATCATCCATTTGATTACAAGAGACACAATTGGAAAGGTCTTTCCAAAATAGCAATTAAGAGCAGCGAAGCCACAGGCGTCGCAGCAAGAAGACCCAACTAAGGAGGAAGGCAAAGGAGAAAGGATGAAAAGTGGAAAGAGAAAAAGAAAAGAGAAAGCTTTTTTGCACGGCCAGCCAAGCAGCAATTGCTCTGCACAGTTGAGCAGTGGAGATAAGCCACAAAGCAGATGCCTGCATATCAAGTGCTTGCCTTAGTTGCCACATTTCCAATAGCTGACTCAAAGCTTTGATTCGCCGGAGGACAGTATGTGTGTGAGGCTGTCAGCATGTTGGGGTGTGAATGTTTGTGGGATTAGAAGGTGTTCAAGACAAAGGGAAACGTCTTTGAGAGGGTCACGGCCTGGTTATTACCTTTGCTCAGCATCTGAGACACGAACAGAGTGGGAGGCATCGATCATGTGTGGCTCGGTGACCGCAAGAGCCATTCGAGATGCTCGTGGAAACAGATCAGTGGTCTGACTGCTAACTTTAATGATTAAGAGCTGATTGAAAATTGAAATATAGTGGCTCCTGGTGCTGACATCTGTGAAAGGCTTGATGTTGATGATACAGAGGCTAAACAGATAAGAGGGAAGAGATGGTGCTTTCAGCCCGGGCTGAGCACACACAGACTCGATGCTGTAGTAAATCCTTGCATGGATCAGCAAGTAAAAAATACGCAGATGTGTCAGTACAGCTCTCTCAGATCAAATCATCTTTCTGTGCATTTTCCATCCTTGGGTGCACAGGCTGTTCTGCAGCATCATTCTCAATAATGGTTTTTGTTTTCCCATCTGCAGCATTGATGCTTCCAATCATGTTTTCATCCTTGTTCAATTTCAACTGCTGCCAACAGGTCTTGGTGAGGCTGCTTTCTCTGACATTTTCCTTTAATCTGAAGCCACTTTTAACTAAAGACATGCACTGGAGAAGATTCAAAGACATGAGTTATTGTTCCTAGACTTCACGTGTAATATGCAAATTTTCTTTTAAACATTCATCTGGTGTGAAATAATAGCTAAAAAAGCTTCTCATTTTTCATACACTACACAAAGTAATTACCAAGTACATGTCTTGTGCTCCAAGGGGTATAAGAGCGTAAACATTGGCTATAAACTGCATACGAGAGAACGTACAGCACATGAAAGCAAAGTGACTGCACAAAGACAAAGCTGGAATCAAGATATCCACAATATTCCCAGTGTCCATTTAAAGAAACTTAGAGAACCTGAATTGATTATTGCCTAAAACACTGTGTGAATTTGCTAATTAAGCAGTGTGTTAGAGGGTTCTGTGAGAGTTAAAGAACTGAAGAAGAGATGGTGGACCGAAGCTTTAGCTTTAATAAGCAAACATCAGGGCAGCACAGCCAATTAACGGGCACCCTGCAGTAGAAATTGCAAGAGCACATGAGATAACAGATTAGCACATTAGCACAGAGAATTATTAGCGAGCAGGGCCTGTGAGAGCTGAACAGAATGTCAGTGATTTATTTTCTATTGCTGATTAGGCAAAGGTAAACACCAAGATGAATGTTGTGTGGAAACTGGTTACTGATTTTGCCCATCAAGAGACACTCACGGGGACTATTGAACCACTTCAAGGTGTCGAAGATGCCGAAGGATTTGTCTTTAAAGGTCAATGAAGATGATGCACGCTCAGTCGAATCTACGTTTAGACATTTAGAAGTGCCCCTCCAAACTTGGCAGAGCCTGCGAGAACACTAGGATGTTATAAAGAAGTGTGGAGAGATAAGATAAGATAAGATAAGATAAGATAAGATAAGATGAACTTTATTGATCCCACAGTGGTGAAATTCACTTGTCGTGGCAGCAAGATAATATGGCAGTATAGATGGATGGATGTATTAATGATCTATGAAGTAGAATTTTATTTAATATTTCCCTTATCAAGAATGTCTTGATCCATTTGGGATACATTTGCACATATGTGTAATTATGTAAAATTATGATAATAATAATTTGTTAACTGTCAATACACCAGTTAAGGGTGTTTCATTGGAGACGTTACAATTGTTAATAAAAAAATCAAAAATCAAAACAAGCTTAATTTTGCTGGTGACTTTGATTCAGGGGGCTACACATGAGGCCTGAGGCTGAAAGAGGTCACCTCAAGGGAAGATCCAGCTTGTGTGAGTGAGACAGAGCAGAGAGAGGAGAGATCCGCTGAATAATGCATGCTGTTGCCCGTCTACAGTGCTGTAAACGTCGTTTGCCTAATAAAGACTGGCCTTTCACCAAATACGTATGGCAGTTAAGTACAGCAATTACATTACAGATCTGACCTTAACAAAACAAATGCCAGGTGGAGTCACTGAGCCTGCACTTGACTGCTTCTGGTCTTGTATGTCACTTTCAATTACACATCGCTTTCCATTAGAACTGCAGGAATACAACATCATCCTTTTTTTCCACCAAGAGGAGATGTTGTTTGAGAATATTTTGCTTTTTTGTTTATGAGTCTTTGACACCAACTGAAGAGTAAGGTGACTGTGACATGATATTTTATCTTTTAAAGGGAAGAAAAAAATCTTGGATGGAATCATCTGCCTTTAAATATTAAGAATTTCAAAAGAGAAAATGATTTTCAGCAAAGTTTCTCTTTATACACAGTCACTGGTTAAGACCAAGCTAAGCTAAGTTGTTGGCTGTGGTCTAATATTACTGTTCAGGCTGTATCAACCTTCTTATCTAAGTCTTGACAAGAAGGCGGATTAGCATTTCCTTTAAATACTGTTAGTTATGCTGAAAACAGACAAAAACAGTCCTGCAAAGAACAAAGAAGGGCAAAAATAATGTGGTTGAGTTAACTGTTTCGTCTACATGTCCATTATGAAGAGCTGTTGTGGTTGTGGTTTAGTAATACTGCTCAAAGTAACATGAATTCTTCATTAATGGCTACATATAAATGTCCTTAATACATATGCATAAATGCCGCATATGACAACGAAATGTTTCAAATGAAAGGCAGAAATGTCCTGTGGGCTTGGAAAATCGTCTGTTACTGCCTGTGTCCTTTTCTCATCAACTGCTGAACAGTCAAGTTTCGAAGATATATCGAGCGGCACACACAGCGTACATCACTCTGACGTTATCTCTCACTTTGATTTATTTGCACATCCACAAGCAGACGATTTGTAAACAAGTGAATGCTGCATGGGTTTAGCTTTTCGATCTGACAGATCATTAAATGTATGACTTTGTGAAGAATTTGTCCTAAAGCAGTCAGGTTATAGACAACTTAATAATAAATGATAATAATATTAAATGACTGTTTTCTCAGGGTGGACATTGTCTACATCAGTGTATCTATTTCAAGAATTTTTATGTTTTCAGCTTGTATTGTTCAAACTGTTCATTCTTGGAGAACAGTAAAGATTTAAGTAGGTAAAAAAAACTGTACTCACATTTCAGGTTCAAGCTCAGGTTTTATCACCGTGCTAAAAATCAGTGGCAAAAACTCTGTTTTGCATAAAATCCGAAGCACAGCATTGCACACAAGCACTACTGGCAAAAAGATGCATGAAAATGGTGTTTCATTAATCAACATAAAACACAATTATTTCCATCCAGTAAATCAAATCCAGCTCACGATGAACAATGTAGCAAGAAAGCAATTTTGTGGCCTTATCTCCATTTGTTTTACAGTTCTGATTAAATGTCACAAAGCATTTAATCATGCTAATTGTACAGATTTTGCTACTCCTTAAACATATTGTTCAGAGTGTGTACAAAAGTACAGCATGTAAAATTCCTGCACAAATCCACAGTTGCCAGACTCACATTGTGGTATTCACATGCACACGGGCTTGTTATCTTTCTATTGAACAAATCTATTTGGCAAGGATACGGAGCACAATATGCTAATGAGCTGTGCAGACCACTGGCAGCAAAATTAATTCTCAAGTTGTTCCTGGACTTTTGGAAATGATTAATCAACAGATTAATGACCGACACAATAATCAAGTGGAACTTTGAAATGTACACCTTGACAGAACATCCAGAGTTCAGCACAGCGGGGAGGAACACAAACCTGGCCGACTGAGTTATGGCTCCACTTTTCTCCTTCTTCTGCTTTGTATTTTTACCACTTTTTGACAAAATAAAAAGTGAGGTCCTAATTGGGCCACAGCTGAAAATCTGAAATTGCAGGACACCTACATTATCTGTAAATATCTGTTTTATTTTTTATCTCATTGCCACAAAAACGACAAATGACACTCTTCCAAATGACAGGGTATTACTGTAATTTAGTCTAAAATTACACACAGTATGTACGGTGTGATGCTGAGTTGTTTGATTCAAGAACATTTTGTGGCTTTTAGTCAGGCTGCATGAGTGACAGCAGCAGGGAATCAGACAGGATTAACTCAGTCTTTAATGTTTCCACCCTGCATGCAAAACAGTTGAGCTTGTCAGTTAAGATCGCATCCACAAAATGCTACAAGGGAGGTCATGAGAGAGAGATCAGCGGATTTCAGGCGTAGGCTGGAGGACGCACACGAGGCCTCTTCGCTTGCATTGTGATGGTAACATCTGTCGTAAATAAAAAAGCCTTGATAGTTTCACACAAAGGATGTACAGAGACAAAATGTATGTGTTTTAGTGAATGCTGAATAAAACTTGTTGCGGTCATGGAGGCAGAAGAGATGCTAGAGACTAATGGGAGTACACGTCAGCGACTCATCAGCAACCCATCTAGACATCTTCCACCTTAAACCCAGGTATTTTCCAGTACACGATCTTTTCCTAACATTTACATTAAGAAATGTAAAGTTGCAACTAAAAGAAATGTTAAAGAATGCTCACCCTAAAAGTCCAAAAAACATCGGCTGTAGTACCGCCCCACAGAAGCAGCATTCATGGCAAGGCATGTGAAATGCATACTGCGCATTAACCATGTCACACTAGCGAGGTAACATTATTAAAAAGTCAGACGATCGATATCAATCGCATTTTATCACTGCAGAACCAGCAGAGGAGAATGGATGGTGGTGGGGGGGTTATCTTTGCTTTCTTTTTGAAGAAGGAAAAAGATCTAATCCTGTTTATGTTTCAAACAGTTCAATTTCACTGTCAGCCATCTGAATTCAAAGAAGGCCCCAGAGGTGCTGAGAAAATGCCATAGGCCTGCAGTAGGCAGCCAAAGAGCTTAGTCAGGTGTTAATCAGTCAGTCAAGCAGCAGCACACCTCTTTTGATTCAAATAAGCTTGTGTAGATTTCACACAGCCACAGCCAATGGTGTGTCAGTTCGACAGATGTTCCGGTGTCAGAACTTTTCTGAGCATGTGCTACATTAAACTTCTGCCTTATTTTTAAGTCCCCCATGTGCCTTTTAAACATCTTGACTGTCTTGCACATCTACTGACTGCATCCTCCCGAGTAAGCTGACAGATTCAGACTGTGTAATGATTTGCTGACAGTAGTCCTCACTTTTACCAACCTACTGCTTTCTGAGAGGTGTTGGCAAAACACTGAGTTTGCTGTCTCACAAAAGCAAACAGATATTGGAGAAAAAAGATATGCTGTCATGCTGAATATACGCATTCACCGTAATGCAGCAGCATATGCTCTTCGAGATAATCCTTTATTATTCAGTGAGCTAGTTGTGGTCCTCAGGTTTAATTACCTGAATCACCCTTTAATCTGTGTAGAAATATGATACATATGTGCTTATGTGTCACTTATTTTGCGTCACTTGGCTGCCTCTTTGTTAATTTGAGTGCTTTGCATGATTGAGTAACACTCTTTGAATGTTCAGCTGCTTATTATTTGCCGTGAACACTTATTAGCCTTCTCTAAAATCAGTGTAATACAGACTCTGACTGAGGAGCTGATGAAGTGGACTCTGCTTGACTTTGTTTATTTTGGCAATATGTCATATTTGAGGGAATTATAATCAAAGTATTAAGCACTGTTTGAAGTGATTCACTAAAGCCGGGCATTTAATCATTCTGTGTGGTGTTTGATCCCGGCTCTCATCCCTTCAGACTAGTCCTTGATTTTTCTCCTTTTACTTAATCTAGTGCTTCATTTTCAGTGTGCGACAAAAGAGAGGCCCCATTTATGCCAAGTCCTTATATGGGCAGATTAATCCGTTTGGGAGCAAAAGAGATGTATGGATCTACCATCCCCATCCTCTCTGAGAGTCATGTATCATGTCGTTTTATTCAATTTAAAAAAGTAAACACTGGTTGATTTAAAGTTGTCTATTTCCACCATCACGAGATAAGGTAAGATAAGATGATTAACAACAGCTTTAACGTTCATTCAAAACTGTCCGATATTCACTCTCCTTTTCGCTCTGTTTTGGTCTCAACCAACTCCTAAATGTGAAATATTCTCGTGCTGTTAAATTCCCCACTTCTCTACTTTGTCAACTGGCTTATTGCTAACTTTGTGTGTCTGCCAGTTGGTGCTTGGCAGATACACAGATATTACTTTGCTGGAGACACTGTGATAACATCAAGCCTTGTTTCATGTTTCAGAGAGAATCCATTCAGATCGCGGTAGCTTTTCCAGGGGGCTCTGCTAACACATTACAAATATACAGAGTCAGCCAAAATAATGTATACACACATCAGGAAAAGAAAAACATGCAGAAATATTTAATTTGTATAAGTACTTCTATACATATAGATACCTCTTTCGAAGTTTGATCAAATTACGAAAAAACAGGATTCAGGATTCACGAAAACACTGTGTACCGTTGTACGATGTTTTCCCAACAGATGGCATTACCCTTTTTTCCTGATGTGTGTATACATTATTTTGGCTGACTCTGTATAGACATAAACATACACCTTTCACTCTACACATTTCATGCTTCAGTGTCATAAAAATATTAGTTTTATAAATATTGATAAAAAAATAATTACCACCAACCAGCTGCCTACAGTGAAAGAAAACTTAGGGTTAGCTGTTTGCTAAGAGCATTAAGTTTAAGACTAGACAAAGAATATATACATAAATAAAGAATATTCAGAAAATTAGATTGTGTATTTTTTTTCTATAGTGGTCTGGTAAATAAAGTGTCTTCTGTTTCCTGGTGGGGTTTCATGTATTAGTACAGTATTATACTGTAAATACTGTGTCAATCTGAGAGGGGATCCAAATAATGGATGAACATTCAGCAGTCATGTAGTGTTAACATGCAATACATGCAGTTCAAGTGGTATTTCACCTATTCCTGAGGGTTTTTTCCATTTCTTTTGGTGCCAATTTCCTTTGTTCCTGTCAGAATTAGTTATTAAGAACTGCATTCATTATTAGAGGCAAAACAAATGCACCTGACTGATGATTCTTTATGAATGAAGGTTAAAGCACTTTATCATATTATTCAGCTCTGCAGGCCCCTGTAGGATGGAGGAAGAGTAATAGCCTTCCTTTCAGCACAGCTCATTCATACTCCCCAAACAGTAAAAAAAAAAAAAAAACTCACACTAAATCTTGTTGATAATTTAACTTGGGGGGGAAAGCTGAGGTGCAGTGTGTTCTACATTTCAAAGGGGAATTCTTTTATGGATTCTATTAGCAACAACAGGTTAAAATAAAATGTCTTTGCAGTAGCAGCAGATAACACAAAAAGCATTTGTGAGATGTCATGTAAAATGATAAAAGTGTGCTCCTGCAATATCAGAGGCTGTTTGTCAAGTGTGTGTCATCATTTACCTTGTGCATTTACTGAGAGCTGTGAAGCTGATGGAAGAGGACAAATGATGAATCATTAAAGAGAAAAGTGGGATGATTTAAGCCCAAAATACACTGCCTGAACAAGGTCTCTCTTTTTTGTATTTCGGCTATAAACGTAATGTTGCTAAACCAAAAAGGTTGACAAAGTATGCAGTATTTCAGTTATGGCCAGCAAGAAAGCACAAGAACATAACTCTTGTATTAATTCCCTAAGATGTTCTGAACTTTATTGGCCATAAATTACAGACAAAACTGGTACACAAGCAGCCCACGTAGTCTTCAAAAAATGTTAATAAGATTGTGCAGCAAATGTTTCCAAGTTGTCTTGCACAGCATGAAATTTGAAGGTCTTTTCATGCGGAGTTAATCTCTGCTTGATAATGTGCCATCAGCTCGGTTAAAGTACTGCTAAATTTCTCGTGTTTCAGCCACCTGCGTACAATACTGTGGAGAGTTGCACCATCGGTATGTGATTTATTTTTCTGGATACTGGGGCTTTTCATTTGTTCTCATAAACAATGCCACAGTCAGATGCATCCATAGCTGGCACTCTCAGCTCTCAATATCACAGAACGGCTGTCTTTTGCATTCAGAAAACCCACAGCTGCGATTCAGTCGTTCATCTATCTCAGTCACCATTTTGCTGTGCCATGGGATCAAAGATTTCCTGAAATTATTACAACCAATACTCAGTTAGCATTAGCAGTTAGATAGCATGTAACACAGCTATCATACGGTGTAAACATGGTCAACAGTGAGGCCGATATCAATTACATCAAATGGCAAACAATCACACTGGATTACATTCAGAAACTGCTTCCTGTGAATCTCCTGGACACCTGAACACAAACTGAATCCGGCGCGGGAACTGGCAGACTCCACCACTAACATGACCGATATACTTTGCAGACATCCAAATACTGAATGTAAACTCATTTAAGGGCTACTGAAGAAAAAAGAATTAAAATAATGAAAATCTTAAAGATCATACCTGTCGCGTGTCACAATGGAGTAACACTTTAAATACCTGAGACTGTCCAATTATCAAAACAAAAGAACAACAACAAAAAAGATGAACAAAAAACAGATAATATCTGATATTAACATACTTAAAAACAATCTCACGTTTTCAAATAAAAAATAGGAGGAGAATAAAGAAAACAAACAGAAACTCACTTGGATTGCTCTTTAACTGTTCAAATGACCAACTGTGCCAACCTTCTCAGAGAGCCACGTTGTATTTTCTTTCATTGTGTGGGTGTGCCACCCTCCTTCTTTGTAATCCCAAGCCTCCTTTCTTGCATGTATCAGGATTCTGGTCCAAGGTCAGCATTGCACCAAGCCTGTCACCTTCCTAAATTCCAATTATGGTTTCGACCTATGCCCTAAGCATGTTGTGAGGAGTCCTTGACAGGCCCAATAAAATCAACCCAGGAGCCATTATCATATATCAAACACATTGCAGCATCCGCAACAGTGTCAGGGCTCGAGGTGAAACCTTCATTTTATGAATGGCTGCCCTGACAAGTATCACATTATTGTGAATACAAACTTAGTCATATCTACCAAATGAATAGGTGTTCACAAATTGGGTGTAATAGAATAATGGGAAAGCAATATGGGAGACATAACCATGTTATGTCCTCTCAAAATTAAATTTTGCGTGCAAATTATACAAGCATAAATGAATGATCCAATTTCACTGCAATGTGTGAACTAAAAACACTGCACTGAATGCCTTCAGCTATCAGTGGGCTGGAGCATCTTCATTGTTATATTATCATTAATAGTCTGTTGTGAACAGGGTAGTAATGGGGGCTGCGCAGAGCACCGAGCTGGAACTCCTGGATGTTTTCCTTGTTTCTGCTATGTTTCCATTCATCAGCAGATCTCACCTTTGGTCTTGCACAATCTGTAATTTAGTAAAACAAGAGCAGTACATGCTGTCATGGATATAAAAAGAAGCACAGATGCACCCTAAGTCCTGAAAATATTCTGAGCAGATGTATGTAAATTTATAATTCATAGTTTTTGCTGGTAACATAAGTCAAAGTTTGCTGTTTATTGATGCTGCAATTTATTGAATATGAATACCCGCACAGCTGCTGATGTGGATATTTTTAAAATTTGTTTTTCTGATTTTGTGTCATCGTGCCTCGATGCTCCATACCTCACTTTTTTAAGGACTGAAGGTCGATGAGGTGAAAACTGTACTGTCAGTATATGAACTTGGAATGCATAAGTTAGTCATACAAAGCCAGAAGCACACCCTGACATACAGCACACACACAGAACACACTCATTTACCACATGCAAATGACATTTCTGGTCTCATGGTACATGTTTCTGTTTGTCAAAATAAGAATAAATCTGCTTCCGCTATCAGCAAAGTAACACGCAGTGGAATATTAGTGAATACATGAAAAACTACAGTAAACACATCTTACACACCAAATACACTAAGTGATCACAGATTAACTTCCATCCTTCAGCCTCTGAACTGTACAGCAGCACGGGTTTGCAGATCATCATGTGTGTCTGAGTTTCCGTAGGTACAACATAGGCAATAGATTTTTATGCATTTGCTAACATATGGGCTGATCTACAGGCACACACACATTGTGGCTTTCTCACACATTCACCCTGTATCATATTCTCTCAAGGTCACACTTTGCTCTTGGGTTGACTTTGGTTTATAGTCACCAGCGTGAAAATATTCAAGAAACATCAGGTGCGTTTGGTTTGTTGCCGTGTCTGGTGTGCCCCTGAGAAATCACCGAGCAGTTCTTGCTAACTGGGCCTCGGGATGGATGATTTAGAACACTCTCTGCTCTCAGTCATCTTCTTAGTACCAAATAGTATAAAATATGTTGCTGGTCTTACAGACGCATGCATCCTGACACTTGTCTCTAGGGCAACATAAAGAGCTGCAAACGGTTCCAAGAACTGTACGAGGCACCAGAAGTCCTTAGGGCAACAGGTTAGACTAGTACAAACGCATGTCTCATTTGTCGTGGACAGGTACTGTATGTATCCTGTGATTATCCAAGGCTTTGCAAAGTGCCCTCAGCGGTGACAGTACTCTATTGATTTCAGTAATCACTTTGAGGTAATTATGCAGGAATACGCTGAATGAGCTCCTCAGGGACAACGAAGAATGCTTTCTGTAGCGCGACTGTGTGATCACAGCTCCCCAGTGACACCCGCCATGCTCTGTAGCAACCCTCTGCTGCAGAAAAGCTTTGACTCGACACATTAAATATGGGCATTGAGGGATGGAGCTTAATGCAACAGAGCAGCATCAAATACAGTGGGACCAGCATACATTACTGCATGCTTTAAAGTTTACTTTGTGGTTGTCTCGCTAACCCTCTTCTTTTAAGTCGGGGGAACGACTTCAGTACTGATAGTACACACTCAGCCTGGGGTTTGGGGGGCTGCTGTCAGGCTCCAATTACATTGACAAGTTTTATTTAAGTGATTCTGAAATGCAGACATAAAATAAGGAGGGAAAGCACCAAGCAAAATGTTGTCAAGCTTTTGGATGAGGTGAATGAAGCTAATGAATAAAGCTGGCATCCATCTAATAAAAGGAAAGGGACAAAATTACAACAAAGCAACTTATATAAGCTGATTCAGTACTTTATTGTAAGAGGCTGAATGATGTTAGCTAAACCCTGTCACCCAAACAGAAATTGTCCAATCATAGCGTTGACATTGTTGGAAAGTTTTGATTTCTCCTCATTCTGAAGCGATGTGAACATGACAGGAGGAGTGGTGACAGACGTATTCTGCATTTAAGGAGTTTGGAGGTTTTTCTTTTAAAGCCATTGGCGAAAACCAGATCGGCTATTGAAGATAATAAAGTTAGCTACTTGTCAGCGGTGCGGGAAAATGAAACTAAAATTAAATAATTTCAAATTCTAGTTCTATTTTAACCTTGTGATGGCATCTTCCAGATAACATTGCTGATATTTATGACCTAGCCTTAGCCTGCTTATCATAATGCGCCAACTTCAACCAATCTCACAAAGTATGCACAATTAATTATGAAACAGTGTGCTAACTAGTAACAGAAAATGTATCTGTAGCTGTCTATGCTACATGCAGCACATTTGTCTATTTGGTTGTGTTTATTTGCAGACCATGTGCTGAAGATGTTTCCTTAACGTGCTTGTGTTTTGTCTGTTTGCATGTGTTAAGTTGCAGTGTTGCGGACAAAAGCCCAAAGCTTCAAAAAGTGAGAGCCTTCATCAATTGATAATCCACGAAAGAAAAATAATACAACAAAAAACACACAGATAGGAATTTTAAAACGTATAACGGCATCTAATGGGGGCAGGGCTTAGCTGATGATGAATTAAATCGCGGAAGGTCGTGCACATGGTTTTGCGCAATAATGATAATATAATATAATAATAAGGATAAATGTGTGCTGGCAGGACTTGACAGAGCATTTCAGGCGTATGTGATGAACAGTTTCCGCTCAGTAAGCGCAGGTGATTTTGAGATGAGGACTGAGGCTGTTCCACCCAAGCTGTCACAGGAAGCTTGCAGCATCAGTTCCACTGACACATCTGAAATTGGCTTTGGTCTACCTGAGTGTATACACCGGGATCCACGTCGACCTTTTGCTGCACTGATCAGCTAGGAGAAAGGGCAAAGAAGTAAAGGACAGAAAGGGAGATGAGGTGAAACAGAAAGAATGCTTTGTCATGGTGGTTCACCAAAAGAAAAGTCATGTATTGTGTTTATAACGTGATATTAATGTTATAAATGAACAGAGGTAATTATAAGCTGCTTTGTTTCTTTCTTTTGATTCTCATATGGAAAGGTCTTTATATACTGTATATTGCGATCTTCTATCTGTATCTTTGATGTGCATTCAAATAAAACTCATCTGCATTGGCTGGAAGGCTTTCTTGAATATTCTAGTCGTACTTAAGTTGGCCATTTATCATGATGCAAACACTTTCTGTCTCTTTTGTTCACATACAGATTTATACCTACAGTGTCCCAAACGTCAAGGACGAAGCTCACTAGTTAAAACAATAAATCAGATGCCATGATTTGCACATGCCTGCCATTCTCCTCGACAGGGCTTATGTGTGTGTACTTCTTAAATCAAAAGGCTTTCTAGCGGCTAATGTGATTTTTCCCTGCATTTGTGTGTTGGCTGTAGCTCTTACGTGACTCTCACAGATAGTGGGATCATTGTAAATTCCCGAGGGTGTTTTTCAACAACTGTTGTTCTTAAGAGGCTCTAAATAACACATATCCCCCAGAGCTGCACTTATGCCATTCCTGCTTATGCAGGCTACTGGTATTATGTGTGATGCAATGCTCGTAAACCAAGTGGACTTGACACTCAAAATGATGGTGATGTTAGAGCACATAAAAGTTTAATGTGTAACCTGCTTTTAGCCATTTTTGGTGTTGTGTTGTACATGCATTTATAGCACCGCTAGAGTGTGTATTTTGCAAAAAAAAAAAAAAAAAAAAGCTTTGGGGAAACACTGATGTAAGGTGTTTTGGTTGCAGAATTTCCATCTGGGTGGGTGCGATAGCCTCAGACCTCTGAATGTTTCATATACGGCTCAGCTTTGGTGGACAGAATGTCCTTAGGGACGAATTCACTTCACAGATTTTAGGATCCAAGACTAAATACATTTGATTTTGTGTTTTTGTTATGGCTTTAGGATTGTGTTCATAACTGCTTTGTTTGCTTTGTTTAGATGCTGATAAGGAGGCCTCGTGGTGCATCAGCTGTACGTGCGCATTCAGGTGCCTTTTTGTTGAAAAACAGGCAACAAATTCATAAACAAATCTTATCTGTTTAGAGACCCTGCAGCTTAGCAGGTCAGAAAACCATTAGTGCCTTGGTGGAGGTTTGTGTAAGCCCAGTAGTTCTCTAATTGCAATACATTGGCCATTCAGCTCAGTAAATACTGACTGCATAGTGAATGAGATGATTTAGTCTGAAATATTTTGTATTGTTCTTTTATCATTACAGATAATTGTATGTATGAAGGAAACTATTCCCTTTAAGAGCTCAGCGTAAGCGGACTAGCCTGTGATTACTTTCCACTAACAAGCATTAAAGACAAAATATTAGACAGATCCAAAGTGAGAGAATATTAGCAGGACATGAGAAAGTCAATACACTGTATGTAATTCATATCAGCAGAAACTAAAGACTGAAGAACCTTGAAATAGATGCTGTCTATGTACTGCTGAGATGACAAAGGTCACACAGCGTACCCTGAGCTGCTGCTGGAACAACTGAAATGGACTTGGGGCACCCACAGAAAGAAATGCACTGCTGGCAAAAGCTCAGTGACATTGATGAATGTTGTCCTGTGAGTATTAGGTAATACTCTCTGATGAGATGCAGGGGGTGCTCCAGCCCACAAGGTTGCGAGTACAGCAAAAAGTGATGACGTGAGAATGTGTGAGTCAGTACAGCAAGGCCACAGGAGGAGGATGGAGGAGTCACGAGAGCAGTGATAGAAACTATTTATGCTATCACACCTGGACATCAGACATGAAAAAACACTTGAAGTGGTTTTTGTTCCTTGGGCAGAGCTATTTCATTTTATCACGTTTCTGGATGAGAAAAACAAAGTAAGAGTGCATACAGTGTACTAGTGCTCTCTTACTGTGGCACATTTCCCAACACTGATGTCGATGTTATCAGGCTATAGACTCGGACAACAAAAGATAAGCTCCTTATACTGGCAGTGTGGTTGCATTCCCCTATGAATTCTTGCAGCAGTGTTGCTGTCTTAATTAATTCTTTGCTCTGCCTTCTTGGAGTTTGTGCAAGCCAACTTTGACAAATCCACTAAGTTGTCATGAGCTGATTAAAACAACCAGTGACAAGATATTATCCACCGTTCTTCCCCAGTTCTTCATTTTGACGCCCATAATTTTAATCTTGAATTTCCCTCGGGATCAATAAAGTATCTATCTATCTATCTATCTATCTATCTGATGTCAGAACAGCCTAACTCTTCACAAAAACAGAAATGGAAGAGAACATGTCACAGATGCTGAAACGATAACAGATTAAATTCTTTTGCAGATGACAAAAATCTGAGTATATCGTGAGCCATTATTGTTTTGATCTGGCCCAAAGCTGCCTGGCAAGCAGAGTAATTTTCCCAAAGATGGGACTGCAGTTTGAATGCTCATCTTAAGCACTTGGTCAATATTAGGGTGGTTTTATTGACCATGACCAGCCAATCCCTCAAAACAGGCTTTGGGGGAAAACTACTAAGCCGATTATAAAGCAAACTTTCATAGACCTAAAAAATAGATTTCCTGCACGTCTGCCGAAAGAGTTCGTTTCAATCCTCTGAACTGAATTTAATAACTATCAGTTCTTGGAATAAGATAAGTGATTGAATTCCATGGAGTAATTCAAAAGAAAATATGCAATGGATACACTATGAACAAAAAAGTGAGTAAACAAACACAAGTCCAGGTGTTTGTTAGTAGAAAGTCCTCTTGTCATGGCTGTTCTCTGTATGAGAGACAGGTTAGAGAGAGTCACAGGGCGCTTCACTGCCTTCTTGTGGCCACTGTCTTACTTTGCTTACTCTTTTTCCAGGGTTCCCACTCACAAGTACTAGTGTCAGCACACAGGCTCAAAAAGCATATAATTAAATACCTTAAGAAACACTATGTAACATACTGCTAAAGGCTATTTTCAGGCAAACAGGAATATTCGGTTGGGTTTTTTTTCTGTAATGCCCATGATTTACTCTGATTAAAGATAAAGCCTCTTATCTCAAAATCTCCACAAGCTTCCTGAGCTATAGGGGATGTTTACAGCATGACAAGTTATGCAGACATGAAAAATGATCCCTACTTTTTCCAGCAATCACTATGGAGCTGCATTTGCTCTGTGCTATATTTTTCTTTTTTCTTTCTCCTATAAGTGCTTTCACATGAACATAAGAGAAAATTACCTATCCGGTTCGAGACCACTGGAAGACCATTCATCTTACTAATACCAGAGGTGAGTGATCATGAAGTGTGGAGACTCCAGTGAAAAAGTTGGGACCTAATGGTATCAATCATCATCATGCCTGCAAATGGAGATCCCTCATCACATGCCACACAAAGTAGGAGAGACAAACCGAAGCTCTCACCTCAGCTGCTACTAACTGCACTCATTAGTCAGATATGTTGGTCATTATTTAACACCGCGCCTCGAGGATTATTGCAGAGGGAAAACCACATTCATCAGCCCCATGCAGTTCTGACACATTCAATCATGGAGTGTGTGAGTAAAGGCAGTTGCATTTGATTAAGATTACAGCATAATGAAGTGAATTGCACCACACTTAACCTTTCACATGCATCCACTTTGGTGAAGTGTGTGTTAAGACTGAATTAATATGGTTACCATGTATGATTCTAAATCACATTAACTTTGCTCACTAACTAGTCTACAGCCATGCTAGCTTCTCTGTAAGGCTGTACTTAGCCTACTACTTTGGCACAGCAGTGCTTTGAGTGAATTACAAACATCTGGATATGAACATATTAACAATTACAACTGTAACATGTTGATGTTGAACACATATGTTTACAATGTTCACCACCTTAGTTTAGCGTGTTAGCATTTGCTAACAAAACAGAACGACTGAACAACATTTTGTGAACCACAAGGTTTGTATCATCCTGTTGGAACCATGAATGTCTGCACAAACTTTCATGTAAATCCATCTGACTGTTGATGAGATAATTTCTTGACAAAAGCTGTGGACTTACCGACTGACAGACCAACTAAAAACTAATTGAGCATGCCTTCCTCTTCAACTGGTAAGTAAAACACTTACCGGTAAGTGAAAAACACTTAATTTGCTGTTTATAAGGGGACTGCACATTTGCATCACGATTTCCCTCCAAAAGTCATATTCTTGTGCAAAGGCCAGTAGCCACTCAGAGCAGAAATAGTCAAGGGTCATTGTCATTGTGGCAGCTGAGATTGAATCTCATCAATTTAATATGCCTCATAAAGCCAGATCCTGGCAGCAACATAAAACATGACAGCAGATGCAGAGAGAATTGGTAGAGGAAATACACAGGGTACCAACAGCAAATAAAAAATATTATGGTGCTATGAGGAATGATGAAAATTTAACACTGGACATAAGACAAGAGAGGTGAAAGCATACAGCCCGTGTGGTAAACTAGTGAGGCTGAATGAAAATGTTATGAGTCAGCGACATTCGCATGATTTGGCAGGTTTCCGAGGAAAGGCCCAAGTATCAGTGTGGCAGGCTGCCCACATATCTGTCTTCATTTGCTTTTGCGACAGGTAAGAGTATGTGGAAATGTTATCCCTGCCTCAGTGACTGTCATCAACTTTAATGGGTGTCACACGCAGGTGGCGCCCTACAACAGAGATGTGATTAAAAGGCTATCATACCACGCCTGAAACCTGGCTGTGTTGAATGTGTCCATGAGACAGTTGAAGTAGCATCAGCAAATTTGTTGTCCTCACAGGTAAATCTGTGTTGTGGTGCGCAATGCGAAATTATAAAACAGAGAAAAACATAAGAACTGAACAAATCAGAAAAATAAAGCAGAACATCAGGCAGTAGTCAACAGACATGCAGTGTGGGTATAACTTTAACTTTTCAATGTGACATTTGAGTGAATTTCCCAAGCAATACTACACAGATCTACAGCAATGACCTCACATGAGCCCAAACAGTCTCTGTTTAATTTTTCATTTCAGTCAGAGCTGTGAAGTGCCAATGAAGAACTGAACATTTAACTCCACAGTAACAAGTCAGACACAAGCTATGAGCAATGGCTTTCTGGGAGTCTTTCCAGTAGCACAAGTCTCCACAGCAAACTGCTGCCACACAGATACAACTAACCACTGGGTTTTCAACAATTCATAACCTTGTAGAGAGCTTACTGAAGAGATTAACAGGGGTCAGCTGGATATATTTGACCACAAGTATCACTGACACTTCCAATGCACGCAGATGAAGCGGCACAACACTACAGTTGGCATCAAAACACACAGCTGCAGGTGTTTGGTGTTTGTACCATGATATCTCTGAAAACCTCAGTGCGCCAGTTCACACATAACGAGGAAGGCTTTCTTTGTGTCTCTCTGTTCTTCTCTCCCTCTTTGGTTTCCTCCCTCTCTTTCTCTGCCTATTCCCCTTAATGGTGGCTCAGATCAATAGAGTTAGCCTGCAGACACAGACCTTTGCTCTAAAACCAATTGTTCCAGGTACTCTGTACAAGCAGAGCCTGAGCCGTTTTCTGTGAAACCGGCCTGATTTTTGCATCCCACAAAGTGTCCTGGATTTGACATTTGCTTTAGTCAGAAAGAAAACATGTTTGTTTTGCTTAATGCCACAATCTTGTCATGGATACACGATGTCTGCAATAACAGCAAGCTAAATTAGATAGATATCGTGGGTAGATAAATATAAATAGTTGGACGTTTGGGGAAACACTTAGCGCAGCCTCTCTTTATTGTCGAGAGTTAGATGAAAAGGTCTTCTCACATCTGTCAAGTAAATACATCGCTTAGCTTATTCCACACACACAATTCCCAATAAAACCATAACCTGTAATTTTTACACATTTGTTTTTCATCCAGTATTTAGATGGTTAGCTTAGCTCAACAAAAAGACTGGTGATGGGGGAACAGCAAGCCCGGCTTGGTCTATCTAAACTTAAGTAACACAATGCAGCTATTTTTCTCTGTTTCTAGTCTTAACTATATGCCTTCATATTTAATATGCAGATGTGAGAGTGGTATTATTTTCTTACCAAACTCTTTTGGTGCTCAGATAACCAGGCAATCCGCTTTGAAACTAAATGCAGCAGAATCAGAGAGCAGTTTGGACTGTACTTGCCCGCCAAACATCTGCTCTGAGACTAAGATGTTACTGTGAGGGTAATATAAACTAGTGATCCATGTGAAATTGTGGAAAGTGCTTCTACAGTACAGTATACTGGATAAAGTGCTGACTCATACCACCCTTCTCATTCGCTGGCACATACAAAGAGTAACTTGTGAGAGGAAATGAGAGAAAAAATAGTTCCAAGCGATTCACCATCCAGTTATCCAAAATTAAAAAGGATGTAAAAAGGAGTGAAGGACATGGAGACCCCTGGGAGTGGACACTGTTCAAGGCTGAATGCTTTAAGAGCTTTAAAATATAAGTACTTTAAGTGGCGATGTGGCAAATTAAGAGATCAATTCATGTTTAATTTTAGCAATTTAGCTAGTATATTTTTTTTAACATGCCAGTACTTTTTCCCCAAGAAAAAACTTGTAATACCATAGTGTGAAAATACAACATTTACACTTTCTAAATTGTATATTGAACCAGGACTGGCTTTCAAACCGTGAGGCGTTATTATGGATTCCATTGCTTTTCTTGCAAACACTCAACCTACTCTGCCTCTGATTGGTTGTCATTGGCTGGTTGGTTAAGTTTAGGCATGAGGAGTGAGACAGGTCAGGGTTGGGGAAGAGTCAGAGGCAGAACAGAGAAGATTTCTTACAAAGTGAAGGTGAAACATCAGATTAAAGTAACACCAAACGGACAAATTTTTGAGAGAAGGGAGGATTTTAAGTAAAAGCAAAGATGTATTATCAGTAGATTCTACTTAAAGGAAATGAAATACAGACTACTTATAATCAAGAATTGTCTCTTCAGAAGTGGTTTTTTATTATTATTATTATTATTATTATTATTATTATTAATGATCCTACTGGATTTATATTACTGATGTTTTACCATGTCAGCAGTGTTTTACTCTTGTTGCCAGCTCAGGTGAAACTACTTTATATACTTGGGTAGTTTAATCTATGAAATGCATATTTTAGTTGTTGATCATATGTTTTGTGTGTACTATATTCATAAGGAACTACAGATAAAGTGGAAGTATGCAAGTAAAGCACAAATGCTTCAGTATTGTACTTCAGTGTAGTACCTAAGTAAGAGTACTGCAAGCACAGGAATACTACATTTTCTGTACTGTATATCACTGCAGACTGAGGCAACACTGGAACCCCAGTCAAATTGCTCAGTGAGCTCTCAGAGTCACAGGATGAGCTGCAGCTTTGATATAAATGGATTTCTCCACATCCATCTGGTCGTGATGCACCATTTAAAGGGGAGAATAAACCGGGGATCTTACTGGGCATCATGAGCCTATTATATTACTGTCACCTCTCAAAGCTTTGCCCACTATCCAGTTCTCCTTCCCTATAGGGATAGACAGAGTGGAAGAAGCAAATAAGGTGGATGAAAGGAGGGTAACTGCTGGTCTGGTGCTGCAGAAAGGTTCACTTTCAGCAATATAAATGCCTCAACAAAACACATTTTCCTAGATTATGCAGTTTCTCATGTGGATTCTTGGCATGGGTGTTTTAGATGGACTTTTTCCTGATCATTACAGGCATAATTAACTTCTCTGGCCTAAAGTACTCACCCAGCGGGGTAATAAATTTGAAATATTAGAGGTTAGGGATTGAGGAGGCGTTGCTCTCTATGATTATCTCCCTATATTCCATGTAATGTAAATTGAGATTTCTTAAGGCAGAAGGTCATTATAAATTTAAAAAAAAGACATATATATTAATTGTGTATACAGACACACACACAAAAGTGAGCTCCCTCCCTGTGAATGTCAATAGTTGACTGTTTTCCTCCAATGAGAGAGCTGAATAAGGAGTGTGTTACTGGCTTCAGAGGCTGAATAGTTTGCGGACCCAGCTGGTCACTCACAAGGGAGAGAATTAAAGGCTAAAAATGGAAGCAATTTTCTTCCAAGATTAGCCTGTGAGCAAACTAAGAGAGATGAGTTTAATGAAGCTTTATGTCACTAAATTTACCCTTTCAGTGGTTTGGCTGTGGATTCTCTCTTAATTGTTATTTGTTGTTAAAGCAGTTTTAAGTTGTCATCAACATATACAGGCTTGTAATTACTGTGCAAAAGGGCAGGAAAAACAAAGAAAGGAAGAAAAGGCGTTTTCTATATAAAGCATTAAATTATCAACAGAAAAGTCATTATACTGTGCTGACAAAAACAGTGCTGCAAGTCATTTACAGTATGTGTGTTTCTCACAGGCTGAAAAGCTGCAGGAAATGTAAAGCACTGTGCTGTGTAAGGATTCTCACATTGCTTACTGAAGAGAGCCATCTAGTGGAGAACAACATGCAGTATATTAGATTTTTAAAAGATGTAAATTTGTATGCTTGTGCGAATTTATTTTGACATACAATTCTTCATAGAAAAAAACCCCACTGTGGGAGCATTCAGTTGGTACAGTCATAAGTTAATACTTACTGCAACACCAGGGACTGAACTCACATGGTTCTTGCCATTAAAATCTTCTGTTTATTCATTACTCTGACTCCACTGTCATGTCTCCACTAGATAACTGGCTTTATGTTCTGATGAGTCTATAACTTTGCCCACAATACACTTGGCTCCTGGTTTTACTTATAAAATGAAGAATGAAGGATTGGCAGTTTGCAGCAGCTGATGTGACAGCAAACAGCAGCATGAAGGTCACTGTGATGGAAAAGTGTTATAACACACTTGTAATCTGAAAGTCGTACATGGTACACATCATTCAGTCCAAGTAATGGCCAATTTCATGAAATTTGTCATTGTATTAAGAGTCCAAGTCAGCAATCCAATGTACTGCTGTATGGCTTTCATCCATATAGCCATTAAACATCCACATGGCCACTGAACAGCCCTGACATGGATGGAGTCGGAGAGGACAAGGTCTGCAAAATATTAAAAACGACAACACATGGAGTCCTTATAATTCAGACCATGTCTCTATCCCATAATAGTTTTTTTTTTTTTGTCACAATTCAATTGCGAAGCTTGTGAGGAAAAAAACAATTCATCACACATACTGTTGCCTCTCTTCTTCCCTCTGGCTCATTTCCCCAAATGATTTTGGATCTAGTGCCAATGCAGTTGGTGATGCGTTTGGAAAAATAAGCATCTTTTCAAGGTGATGATGACCGTCAGCAGAGAAAAGGAAGGGAAGCCTCTGAAATCCTATTACCCAGAGGCTTGGCTTATTTTATTGCCATCAGCGGTGCTGGCCCATCAGCAGCACGGAAACGGTTTCCAACAATTGCTCCCACGCTAATTCTGTCGCTGTGGTCAGACTTGACCTGGGTGTGGACATTAAACTCAATTTTCATTTAAAAGTGATTGCAAAATGACAGACAATGAAACTGAGGTAAGGTGGGTGTTCAGATATAAATGCCATGAGAAGAGGAAACAACGATTTACACGAAACCCACAAAACTTCCATTTACACATGTAAGGCATTCCCTGGCAAAGTTCCATAAAATTAAGAATGATTAAGAGTTGAAACTGTTAATTAAAGGGTAGATGCATTAAAATTCTTAGTGTCTGCTCAGGGTTGTGGACACATTGGTTTTGGTAAAAGCAAATCCCAGTACAAGACAGGAAAAAATGGCAAGTGCAAGAAAGATATACCTCTAATGAGAATGGTAAGTGATGAAGGCAGCTGTGAGGGAGGATGACAAAGATATTACCAAATCTCCTTAAGGTGCTGTGGGCCAAATTTAAGTAAGCATCTGTGATGGATACACATTCTTGACAAGCTACTCCTGCTATCATCCTTCCTCCAGCATGCGCAGAAGGCTTCTATATCCAAAGTGACATCCATTCTAAATGGAAAATCACATTCTGTGCCCTGGTGGAAATATATCCCCCTACAGTTCATGTACAAAATAGTTCTAAGTTATTAGCGGAGCGGTAATACAGCATAAGTCTGGGTAAAATGAAAGACTGTCGTGACCTGGATCCCCTCTAAGTTTTATTTAAATGTAGAGTAGAAAACAGATTACATATTCAGTGTGAATTCTACTACGGATAGAGAGAGCTTATTCAGTCACCGTTATAAAGACCCACATCTGCATGAGTATGGCTTCTGACTCAAAATCCACAGGGTCTCCTTCAGATGTATTAACTAATCTGTTCACAGTGGCATGGCAACGCACTGAACAGATAGGAAAACGTGTCTTCATTGCTCACAAATGACTTACAAAACAACACAACTCCATCACAAACTCGTACAAACAAAATCTAAATAATAAAACATTTTATAACCTTCAGGACGTAAATCTGAAGATTTGTTTTTATAACTAATAGCTAAAACACTTTTGCAGCTCTAAGTTTGTATTTCTAACAGAATATTGTCTCTTTTTTGAGCAGAGTGTTACAGACATGCTGTGTGCATAAAGTTTCATTGCAGTACGATTATAATCAATAAATTAACTGATCTCAAATGACCAATAAATTGTTAATGAAACCTAAATAAGGTAATTCAGAAGGATTTTTGCGAATATCATCAAAAGATCATAAATTATTTAATACCTTCAATTAAAAATGCATCAATTTATTCAGCATTTAAAGACAAAATAATAAAAACAGTTTTAACTTGAGCGATTATGTGTTTGACCTGCAACATTTTCTGCATACAAAATAACTCTCTGAACAAATCACTGTTCTGAAAGTTTCAATTAAGATCAAAATTATTAATGGCCCCTAAAAGGGTGAAAATTTTTCCAGTGGCACACTTTAATCTCCCTATAAACAAAATGCTGTTGAGGTAAAATGAGCATACAAAGATGTATTTAATTAAAATATTAAAAAGCGAAATTACTGCAGACATACTGCAGGTTCAGTAATCTCTGCTGAAATGTTTGTTGACTTTGCAAACAGTCACATAGACGACTAAGCTTACGAGGAAAAACTTCTGCTTTTCCTCCATCCAAATAAGTTTCATCTTCACCTGACCATCTGTGTCCTCGTAGTGGATCAGGAAGTGCTCACCGTCATAGTCATAGGAGGTGGACGTCTTCTCCGGCGTCATGGAAACAGGAGAGCAGACAGACCAGAAGGGCTTCTTGAATTCATCCAGCAGAGTCATACTCATGATGCAGCAATTCTAGGACAAATATTGAGCAATAAACAAGTGTGAGCATCTCTTCGTTGAAGATGTTGATTTCAGTGGGGATAAGCATGTATACTATAATGTGCCAACTTCATGAGAATATTAATCAAGGAACACATCTATTATGCTAGCAGCCAAAACTGATTCTAAAATGAACTTTTTAACAGATCTTTTTTAACTGTTTGTCAGCATCACATTTAAGATGCTCTGCACATGCATTTCTTTGTCCCAACACCTCATAGTGAAAGAGTGAAGCCAGCAGCACGTGTTGTACCTTCACGGCGCCCTGCAGGGCCTCACACATCCAGGGCAGGGTGATGCTGCCTGACAGAGGTGTGTGCTGTGACAAGTCTGTCCTGCGAATGGCAGTGAGCTGGATAAGACCGTCACAGATCTGAGCTGGTCAAAGACAACAACACACAAGTGAGTCTATAATAATTAGTATTTTGGTGTTTGTTCACTTGAGCCACTTCAGCTAAAAGCATCAACGTAAAAAGTCATTTAACAAGCAAGGCTTCAGAAAATCACACAAGACAATTAAAACATTGCGATGCTGCTGGGATTTAAAGATTTAAAGAAGGTTTTTAGAGGAGAAAAAAGACAGAGAAAAATAAGATTGTCAGTGTATAAAACAGATGACACAGTAAGCCAAACTGGACAATAAAATCTTGTGTGGTGGTACAAAGGATTCATGATGTGCAAGATGGCTGAGGATAAAGATGTCAGAGTACAGAGTTCACTGTCCTGAGAAAAGAAGCTTTTTTTGAATCTGTGTTGGACTACAGAAGCAGTGTAACAGTAAATATCTAGTACAAGATTTAAAAACACATGGCTACGCAGTCTGAGTTTTGACATTGTACATTAGGCTGCCTCTGTATTCCTCTGAACTTTAACGTACACGAGAATCAGGCCGACTGCAATTAAAATATGAATAGGCTTTAAATAAATTACTTCTCCGGCAGAAGAGCTGGGGGAAGCTTCCAGACATGATTTCGCATACAGTGTCATGGAGAACAAGGTGTAGTCGGTAACCATGGAGACCGTATTCAGGGTCGATGTCATCAAAAGGGGGTCTGACCGTTGGTTCCACGTAGGGGCTGGAAAGACGTAAGAAGCAAAGAAAAAAAAAAGTAATTAAGTTTATAGTGAGTGAAGAGTGAAGAGAACACTAAGAAAAAGGATTTTCATTAGGAGGGCATTTCAGAGATGTATTACTTTTGTGAACTGCAATCCTAATGTTGTAACATCGTGATCTCACAAGAAACCAGGAGAGGGGGCTATGACCACACTGTGCTGAGTGCAACAATCACAACCCCACCTTCAAGACTATACAGCAGCTCCAGAACTCAATATCACTCTAACATGGACTTTATTCTCAGACACCCGGAAAGCAGCTGCAATGTGAATGCTGTATAGTTTGCCTCAAATTATACAGCATTCAGTAAAATTTCATCACCTCACGACTCATCGCAAGTGGTGGTGAGCCACCAAAGACTGTTTTTGTTTGGTCTTACACGAATTTCACAAGACAAAGGGACAAATCAGAGAAAACGCACATTGTTTTGATTAATGTTGCCCCCTGACCCTGGGCCCATTGGTTTTTAATCAGTCCATTTAATTAAAACTATGCTACACAATTACTAACAGAAACAATTAATTGGATGTTTTCGGCTTAAAGTGCCAATGAGGCTAACAGAATGGAATTAACACCTGCACTGTGATGAGTCCTGATGCCAAATGATTCAAGCAAATCAAGTTAGTTTCATTTGTATAGAATCACAACAAATGTTATTTCATGACACTTTTAATATGCAGCAGGTCTAGACCATACTCCTTCATGTACGGAGACCCAACGTTCGCCCATGAGCAAGCAGCACGAGGCAACAGCGGCGAGGGCGAAGAGCCTCACTGGTGTAACTGGTGTTGACACATGACAAGAACATTCTACATTCTGCAAACGACTAGAATTACCGCCTCGTGTTTGTATGCCTCCATGCACCAGTCAAGTTGCAGTTTATACCCTTGTCTGTCCAGGCTCATATAATGCATGTCGTGAAGACTATGAAGGATTTTTTTTTAAATGTTGTAATTTGGATTTTTGAATAAAAATAAAATATTTTACCTTCAAAAAAGTATGCTGCTAGTGATGAGGGAGTTCTATTTCTCTCCTTACTGAACAAAAAATAAACAAAACTCACACCAATATCTGTACTTATTATTTTTATCAACCTAAGGCAACCAGACTGTACAAAAGTCAGTAAAATGAAAAAATAAAACTCCTAGCTGCTTTCACAGCCACACGAGTGACCACACGCTGTCTCTTATGGTGACTGCATGCTGACAGTCTTTCAGATTAATTATACTTCGTGTTTCTGCTTTTGTGTACTTTTGAAATACTCCCCTTGGTTGCTTATAAAACAGCAGCAGTAATGTTTACAACAGCAAAGCCAGTATATAAACTCAATAACATCTCACTGTCAATAAAATAAATAATATTCCTGACTTCAAAATAGTAAGTGAAGTTTAAAAAGAATGAAGAACACAGACATCAGACAGTATCGGTCTTTCATCTTGTCCTCTTGTCCTCCTCCCTCTGCTGCTGATGTGATTCACCGCCTGCAGGTAGGCAGAGACAGGTGGGGTGGATTTGTCTCTGCCAGCAGCTAAGTTTACAAGAACTTGCCAAATTTTAAGATACGTGGCAAACCAATCTAAAATTTGTCATAATTATTGTATGGATTCTTGAGTTATGGATAGGTTAAACAGTTACCTTTGACCACCAAAATCTAATTCCAAGTGGACGTTTGTGCCAAATTTGCAGAAATCCCCTCAAGGTTTTCCTGAGATATCACACTAACAAGAATGAGATGGACCAAGAACCTAAACCATAATGCCTCCAGCCCTGGCTATTATCAGCACAGAGGTACAAAGATGTGGTATAGTCACATTATCCACTGGGGAGGTGAAATACACTTCAAATCCTACCCTGCTGTGCATCACAAATGGATCACATCCGTGGCATCAAATGAATCCGGTAGTCATTTGAGCCCTAAACAGCTGATGGTGATACACCGCACGCCATGTAAGCGTGTGCATAACAAGTGCCCATTCAAGTGCAGCCTACCAAACAGGAGATCCCTGGATGCTTCTTTCCACCAGCCTGTGGAAGTGGAGGGTGAACATGACAAAGGCCACGGAGCACTGGTCCTGCAAAGAGAGCCATCGCTTAAATTCGTGCTAAATAAGTCATTCTCAGTTTGAAATTATCCACCTCTTTCCTGCTAGAAGCTGACTGAAGTAATTACCCTCCACACGCCGATGCTGACACCAGGCTGTGGCAGCTTCAGTTCAACCAGTCTGTCCTGGCCAAGGACCTGCACACTTTTAGTCAGAGTCTGCATGTCCAACTTCACCACGAGGGACCTCCAGCCAGGTCTGACAGAGTGAGCGAAGAAAACTAAGTTTCACTGAGAAAAAAATTGGAAACAGAGACATAGAGAGGGAGAGTGCGTGTATGAAGATGGACGCCAGGCTGTCTCACTTCTTTAGGCCTGGGCAGTTGAGGGCTATCCTCCTGACACCGTGGACTTGAAGGGTGGAAATCCGCTGGTAGTTGGGCAAGCAGCCTCCTCCGGTCCAGCACAGAGTCACACATGACTCGGAGAACCGGGCCCAGCTCAGCTCATGTGTGTTCTCATGCCCTGACCTATCAGAGACCGTCAACTCCCAAGTGACATGCAAGTTTCTAGAAACAGACAACAAAATGTAGGAACACAGCAACATGACAGATGAGGGTTTAGCAATAAAAGCATGAACAGTTGTTTAAACACAGTGTAGTGTGGTGACAGAGAGGGGTTGAGAGCCTGGCTGCTGGCTCAAACACAGAAAAAACTGAAATGAAAAGGTTCTCTACTTCGCAAAGTGGGACATACCTCACCTAATATTCCCAAATAGTCACATGAAGACACCAGTGAATTGCAACTGCTGAACACAAATCCAATGTTTCAAACATTTATTGGAAGTTAATAGCATTCAAATAATTCCACATTGTTGGGTAAAGCTGACTTTTGCTCCCTAAAGCATCCAAACCATGAGTTTAACAGCTATTACATTTCCACTGACAGCAGTAGGGACTATGACTGCAGTTAAGCTGTTCTTGTTAATGAAATGATATGCAACGAATGAAATGAAACCACAGCTGCTGTGATAAATCTCTTGATCCAATTCTGTCTAAACTGTGATTCAGGGCTGCCCCTACTGTGATGCAGGCAGTGTCTCACTGAGGCGCCATCCAATATCAATTAAGTGGAGGGACAAAGCTAAAAACTGGAGCAGCCCAGGAGGCCCCAGATGACCCAGGGGATTTCACTCTGCATTGTCTGTATCTGTGATGTCTTGTGAAATGATTATTACCAAGGTAAATCGCATGATCCTCACTGCCTCTAACAGACAAACCCCCACAGGGAATTGTCTGAGCTGGTGGGAGGAGGGAGGAAGTGGAAGGTGTGCCTGCCTGCACGCCTGTGTGTGTCTGTGTGTGTGTGTGTTGTGGATGAGGAGTTGGGGGGCTAAGTAATTTATTTCAACAATTCAGACAGCCTCTGCAAGGAACACAATTATTTCTACTTCCCCTCTGTACCGTAGCGACTGCCACAGAACTCAAAATTGAGTGCAGCACAGCCTCTAATCAGAGGTTATAAAAACACAGCAGAAACCACAGCGGAGGCGATGAGGGAGCTTTCCCCTGCGTGCTGGCTTCCCCCGGAGCAGACATCGCATTCAGACAGAGACCTCCTTTCTCACCTTTAATAACAAAGTGTCATTTAGTGCGATATGAAAAACAAACTGCGCCTCGTTTTTGATTGCCAGCGGCTTGAACTGTCCTCCAGTCTCTGTGCCCTTCAACTTTCTTGACAGCGAGGGTGGATCTCCAAACTGTTTGCTAACCGCAAATAGTGCAAAGGTTCCCATGATACCTCACAGAACTGCTAAAACAGCTATACATACCAGACAGATGGCAAGTGGCAGACTATGGCTTGGTATGCAAAGTATGACCAACACATTTCTTTTTAGCTGATCTAAAGTAAAACATAAAACTATTTGACCCAAGGATTTCTAGTAGTATTATGAGACATTTGTCTCAACTTAGTGGCTAAGGGGTTCAAGTGATTGAAAATACATGATAAGCACTCAACTCGACTCGCCAGCAACACTTGTCGGGCTGCTCAAGTGTTTGGTAAGCGAAATGAAGTGAGTGGTACATTAAACAAATCATATGCCTCAGGTACCTCATCTAAGTGGTTTTAAAAAGAAGTTTTTCGCCTTGCTCTGTCTCTTACCTAAGGACCCGCTCAGTTTGGCTGGGCAGCCCAGTGTGACAACTGATGAGTCCAAGATGTCTTTTCCACTTGTTCATGTCACATTCGGCTGCAGTCCTGAAGTACAGCCGCTTCCAGTAGCCCACAGCGTGATCCTTCACCTCCGCTGTGGCCATCTTCAGAAGCAGCTCGTCCATACGCTGAGGTTTCAGCTTCTCATTTCTGCCAAACTCTGCTATGTATATCTTGTTCCACAGAACACTATGTTGACAGTATTGGAAGGTATAGAAAGGTGAGAGCTTGCTGTGAGTGACAAGACTTAAAGAAAATTAGCGAATGGCATTAAATATGTCCGGTAGACCATTTGGTTACAGGTTTAAGGTCTAAGACAACAGAGATATTCCTCTAACTGGTTTAATCTAAGTTCACACTTTGAGAAAGGTTTCAACTTATGCTAAAGTAGGTTTAATTTCTTACTAAATTCATAACCTACTTTAGGTTGCATGGAAATTATATTTTATTATACTAATTTTATATGCTTTGCAAGCCATAAAAGCAGAAAGTCATACAAAAGTAAACCAAACGTCACATCTCATAAGGGAGCAGATTTCTCCAAAGTGCAGCATGTTGAAAGTGCTGGTCACTCTGTGCTGCTGTCTTCTACTCAATCTGTGTTTTGTCACCGGTTTTAGTTTGCATCACACCAGTTCTCCATCACGGCGAATTACTGTGTTGCCCATGCAGGCTGCACAAATTACAGCCTGTCAGCACACTGAGCTCATCCTTGAACTTTAGAGTCTGTCCTAAGTATTGTTTTGTATTGTATTGTTCACTGATTCGTCTCACACACAACTCAAATCTCCACTTAATCCCATAATTTCTGCCTTGAATTTTTTTTTTCAGAAATAACATTCTCTATCTTGAAACGAGAAATTCTACAAGTCAGTGCACTGGACATTTACGTATCAAAACCAACAATTTTGATAAACAGATTAATGAACTGATCGACAAAGCAAAAAGATACAAACTTGTCTTTTTTTTACTTGATCAGAGAAAAACATACTTCAAATGGAAAAATAACCTTCTACAGTGCAGTGCTCAGAAAAACCTTGATTTGCAAACTGTCTTTATATCCTGTCAGACTGATCCCTAATATACTGTGCTATGTTACATGAACAAGACATGGCTTATACTTACTTATCATTGGCGAGCTGATAGAGGAGTTTACTGACGTGGCTGATGCTGAGAAGCGTGGAGGCATCCAGGTATGACAGAATCCGGATCAGGATCGCGGGTGGCAGTCTACGGAAAAGGTAATTACACATCACCACAAGAAAGTGACACCAGTGGTTTCCTGCCACGTGTTGCTCAGCATGTGGTTCAGTGAATGAGACAAACGCTCTCGACAGACTACTTAACAACTGCATACACTTCTAGCAACAACATTAAATAACCCATAGTCGTGTTCTCATTTAGCAGATTTGGTATAAAACTAAGACAATTTGAAGTCGCTGTTTTGTAAAGCGTCACATTTTCCTCTTATCGGTCTAAATGACAAAACAGAAGAGTGTCTCATCGGCCTTAATTGACACCCAATAGAGCCACCGATTTTGCTCACATAAAGTGGTAGCGTCAGGAAAAGACTCTTCTCAAGCTGCAGGAAGTGAATCAAAGGGTGAGCGAGATCCAAGATGTGAAGAAACAATCAGAGCAAGAAGCGTTCATCCACGTGAAATCTCAAGTCACCACTGTTAGATCTTTTATCTTTCGTGGATAAATAATGAGTATATTTGGATGTTAGAGGCAGTGAATCGTAATGTTTTTGTTTTGATCATTATTACACCTCTCTGTAGGGTTGAATGTGCTAAAACACTAAAAGGGCACATTATTCTTGGTTTGTGATACTCTTCATGTCTGTTATTTCGACATATCGATCGGGTTTGTCTGGTTGAACCTGTCCTGGCTAATGATGCCAATGCAGTCTAATTAAATCACTTAAGCAAGTAATGTATTCATGACATGTTCACATAATCTGCCTGGTCAATCACTGACATTCCACTGCATACCAATAACCAGATGAAACAACTTTTAAAACATGACACTAAATGAATAAATCATCTCTAGTGCAGTTTTAAATTGCTGCATACTTTGTAGCTTTAAAATTCATAATATTTAACCTCCCACTGATATTTGGAGCTGTCAACATGCAAAGGTTCTCTTTTAAGTCGCTTTTGGCATTTGCAAAAGTTTGAAAAAAAGGAGGTCACAAGTCACACGATGAACTCACAATATGCTGAATACGAGCGCTGCCATCTCGTGCTGATGACATCATTTGAAGCCACAGTCTAATCAGTGGAGGTCATGTGATCACAAGCAGGACTCTGCTGACAATCATGACGTTCCATCACCTTTTACCCTCTATAGGACAATTTATTTGACGTACAGCATCCTTTTCAGGTTTTAGTTTGGCCCATGACATCTTTGCTAACGTGTGTGTGCGTATGACTTTTACAGACAATGGTGTTCCACCAGCACACCATAAAAAATTAAGGATTTCAGGACTGATTGATTGATCAGTGAATCAGCAGCAAATTTAATAATTTATTATTTTTTTTTAACTCAGTCATCAAAATTTAAGAGTTGCCAACAATGAGAGCAGTGAGTGAAGCCGTTTCAGGAAACTGAGGCTGATTAAGCAAGAGAGACAAAGCACAATTTGTGCTTTTTGAGACAGATTACTAAAAAAATAAAACCAAAGGAAATAACAATGTGCATCACAGAACAATAACCTTCCTAAATATGAACATTTCTGTGCTTTAACGGCATAACACTCTTGTTTGGTAGTTCATACGTAAGAGAGAGTAAAGACAGACACTATATGTACTTACTGCATACATCCAATGGGCAACGAATCAGAGAAATCTGAACAAACAATCAAGCGTCTTCCACTTGTATTGATTTTGCTGTGCTTTTACTGTGCTTTGCTGCAAACACGGTCCATAAATCCCTTCACTTACTAGGCAATAAAGCCTTGACTCGCCACACTTTGTGAACACTGCCAGGCTGAAGTGTTGAATGCCACGGAGGTGAAAATATGAGCATGTTCTGATAGATTACCTTTCCATGGAGTTCTGAGGGGACGCTGGAGATGATTTGTCAGCACTTTTGGACGCCCGCACTGCCCGCACTCTGGAAGTAACTGCTTTTGGTGCCGCCATTTGTTTCAATGGTCTTGACCTTTTTGAGACACAACGATGGCGATGCAAGATAATTTATATCCCCGTAGGAAGTTAAGGCCATACAACAGGAAGAGCCACGTTTGTTTACATCGGTTTTGCTCCCAGGCAGCGGAGTATAACGTTAGGAGGAACACCGGCTAACGGTCACTTTGTAAACAACATAAGTTAGCCAAATGAACAGCGGCTGTTCTCCTTTTAGCAGCCATCCCGTTGCCACAGAGTAACTGTTCTAAAGTGTCTGCGTCCAGTCGCCATGGTGACGTCCGGTCAATTATTCTACGCGTAGAAACAATGCTTCCGGTGGGTGTGGCGGCACCTGCTTTCAAAATAAAATGATTTAACTTAAATATTTTGGATATACTTTGCTCGATTGTTTGTCACTACATCTGATTTCAGCAGTGATGGAAAGTACCTAAGTACATTTCACCAAATATGCGCTTTTAAGTACCATTTTAACGTTCTTCCTTTAGTATTTTCATTTTATGTTACTTTACGTTTGTTCACCACTATATTTCAGAGGAAAATATTACAATTTTTACTCGGTTACATTTATGTGACAAGCCTATGTTTACTAACTAGTTACTTGACTGATTCAAAATAATAGAAAATACTGTTAACAATATAATATGAAAGCATTTTATAGATTATTCTAGCATTATTAAAAATAGTCCACATTTACCACCTGCATCATTAAAGTGATTTAAATATTAATGTATCAATAATTATAATCCACATGTTATTCTGAGCCATTCTGCATAATAAGTAGTTTTACTTTTGCCACTTTAAGTATATTTTGATGCTAACACTTTTCTGCTTTTACTTAATTAAAATTTGAATCTATGACTTGCAGGCTTCTTGTACTGTAACAGAGTATTTTTACTCTGTGGTATTACTGCATTTACTTAAATGTGCAGGGTGGGACTGGAATAAATTTTTGGGATACTTGGATAAACAAACACACACACATACACACACACACACACTGCTTTGACTTATGCGGCCTTAATCCTAAACCTATTTCAAGACTTCCTCTTATAATGTGATGGTTTACATTGAGGGAATCTGTTTTCTGTTTTTGTCCACACACACACACTCACATACAGAGAGAGTGAGTTATAAAACTTACTGTAAGCTCTAGCAGGCACAGTATGGTCTGGCTTAACCTTTCTCTGGGTTAGCAATATACTTCCTCATAAGGGTGTTAGCTCACCAGGGGAGGGACTGGCAAGATTGATGTTATTTGCCTCTCCACACATGCTAAGATAGAGGTCACATCTACTGATGTAAGAAAAGAGAGAAATAACACAGCCTTACTTCCGCTTAGTCTGAGGTTCCTTTCAGGGTTGCAGTGAGCGAGAGACAGCTCTCAGATTAACTTGTTTGAGAGTCTGACCTCATTTCAGATATGAAGATACAGACTCATTTATGGCTGCACGTAACAGATGGATGAGCAGACAGATGGACACGCAGACATCTATTTTAAAGTGGGTATTTTAAACCTTGTGAAGCATATGGTGGCGTGAGCACAATGGGTGGGACATTATGCATATTATAAGTGCAGGACAAATTGATGATCTCACAGTCACAGAAAAGTAAGTCCTCACAATTCATGCTATTATAAATGCTTTGATTTGTACAGGAGAAATACCAGAACAGCCAGACTCATGTTATGTCCTTTTCTTTTACAAAAAGCAGATGACTTGTTTTAAGATCCCTCACATAACCGACCTCCCCGTTCCTGGAAGCCAGTAGGCTCTGCTAGCTGTCAGGGAAAATAACCATAACACTGTTGTCAGACTGGCCGATCAGCTTGCCTCATGGAAGTGAAGTCCCTTCTAGGGCAACGGCAGCCCCTGGTATGCTCATGCCATGTAGGCCACATCCCTTCCTTTTGCATGTTCCCCCATACTTGACATTTGATGTTTTCTGTAGCTATGTGTCCTTCTGCAGGCCTGGGGTCAGTTGTGGCTCTTGGATACCTGATGTCACTCTTCCGCATGGTTTGTCAGTCAGCTCTGACAGTGCAATGTTTGTCAAATGAGAGTGGGAAAGAGGGGAAGGATCACCATGATTAAGTCTAAAATAATGTCTTCTCTGTGTACTGCAAGTTGTGGATGATTATACAAGGATATTGAATTTATGGAAGCAGCTGGTAGACACAATTTGTGTTTGTGTTAAGGTTTTTAATGCTTATTCACAGTGACATTCGGGACCTTTAAGTATAAACATCAATTTTGTCCTCTCTACTTGTCCGTTTACTCGCATGCATTCAAAATACAGCTTTCAGCTTTGATGTGACTGTGTTGAAGGAGATGCAGAGTATTTTCTCGAGCTGATTAAGTTCAAGACAGTCCAAATAGTGCCTTCCCTTGTTAATGTAAGTGCTGTGCATAATGTGGCCAGTAACACATCTTTAAGTAGGAAAATGACAGCTCATTAAAGGTCTAATGTGAGGGTTCACCTCTTGTGAAGCCTCTCAGACTCTTTGGAGGTGTGAAGCACTGATGGGAACCCTCTACACTGCTCTTCACAGGATGATGACATGTCAGGAATTGAAAAGAAAGGCTAAGGGTGGCATTGAGAGCTTCAGGGGTCATTCTCTGTGAAGTGGGCGTTTTCTGAAGTGTCACCTGCTTTCAGCTTGCTTATACAGTGTTTGCTAAGTGTGCTGTGCATGTGGAATAATTTACTTATGTGTCAGTACACAGCCATTAATAAAACATGCAAACCAGATACAACAACATTTCGATCCCTTTTATTCCTTGATTTCTTTTTTTTTTGTCTTTGACTGCTTTAAGTAGTTGCAGATATATTGCAGACGGGAAATCCGCCACTGGATGGCGCACAAGTATCTTTGTTGGACTCAGGAAAAGACTAGTTTAAGACTCAAATTAGTTACATATACTGTACATGCATGCTGAACGTGCCATACAACAGCAAGGTTAACCGATGCAGCCCCTTTCATTTCGGATTAATCAGGGAGAGACATGAGAAACTCACAGCATATAAATGGCAGACACTGAGAGCAAGTGATATCTGCCGTCCCGAGGGACCTCTGAGCGCACAACATTGAACTAATTAATATGTAAACAAAGCCATTAAGTCCACGCATGTGCTCCTGATTATGGGATACTTCGGAGGAGTCTTGTTGCAGGGGCTACATACAAAGAATGGGCGTGAGTTGTCCCTCGAAAGGGAGCCCAGAGACTCTTGTTTTTTCAGCACCAGCGATCCGAGCGCTCAGTTCACAGTCTGCGAGAGACAGAACGAGCATAGCAGCGGGATGGAGAGCACAGGTAGGTCGTGATTTACCTTTCCTCAACAGAAATGCTTGACAAGTGCGTGTTTAACTGTAGTTAACTATTAAAACCATGTAAAGTAATAACTGAAACATCATTTTCCGTGGACATTATCATTTTTTTACAAAGTGCTGCGGAGCACAAAAGGAAATACTCTGCAGGAACACAGACAGTTGATTGGATAAATGACGGACAAATAGAAAATATGCATTAATGCATATTTTCTATTTTAGTGTTTTCTGAGAGTGACTGCCTTTCGTTTTACGCACAATAGTCATTTTGCGCACAGAAATTATGCTCAAGTTTAATGACTTAACTACACGAAATTCATTTCCTTCTCCTTGTCTGACATGAAAACTCTGTTTTTCCCTCTCAAATCATCAGGATTTACAGTAACAGTTGTCTGAACACACTCCCAACATCAACTAAGACGCACACGAGGGAGGGGAGTCACAGCCGGAGAGGGTCTGAGTGCGTCTGTGTGTCAGAGGGTATTTGAGAGAGTGAGGGAGCATCGCAGATTGAGGAAGAGAGAGAGAGAGAGAGAGGGAAGAGGGAACGGAGTAAGTCTGGACCAGGTGATCGAGTACTAACAAACCTCCAAGGGGCTGCCGGGTTGTATCAGTGTACACGGGATCAGCGATCCGACCATGGTGCCCGCGCGCTGTCCGGGACCCTGCGCCATGCTGGCTCTGACCCTCCTCTTGGGATGCGGCGTGGCTTTCTGCCTCGGCCAGAACGACACAGAGCCCATCGTGCTCGAAGGAAAGTGTCTTGTGGTGTGCGACTCGAACCCTTCTTCGGACGGAGGGGTCACCTCCTCGCTTGGCATATCAGTCCGCTCCGCTGGGGCAAAGGTGGCTTTTTCCGCCGTGCGTGGGACCAACCATGAGCCGTCAGAGATGAGCAACACGTCTATGACCATCTATTTTGACCAGGTCAGATGTCCACTGAATTTTGCACTAACAACATCAAGAAAAACTCGAATATTAATCAGATATGGGCCAGTATTTTAGTTAAATTACTGTTCTCTTTTTCCCCTCTCTTTACACCATACATCATATTTTCCATGGATGCACAGAACTTGTTTGAGCTCATGTTTCAGAAATGTATTATCACTGCTCACGCTGTGTGTGATCTGAACCATTCACTGTCTCTAGTGCAAAGAACACAATTCTGTTTTCCATTGAATATGATTCATTCAACGCTGTGCGTAATTGGCGTGATTTAGAACTGCGGTGCCTAAACGATTGGTCTGTGCCGGATCATGCATCACGTATGCGTCTTAGGCCTCGGCCGAATTGACGTGTGCATTGTGTCGCTGTTGATCCGATGTTCCAATAAGTTTTCACGGCTGAGGTCCTTGGACAGCGGCCTGTCATACGCATCAAATTGGGAACCATCCCAAACTGCGACTGAAGTTGAGCCAAAGCATTTGGCATACCGAAACCCGAGTATGACTGATACGCCTCTCTGCAGTCACTGTGCGTGACAGAGACAAACAATGCATTACTACAAAAAACAGCTGTCATGTTAAGTAAAGCATGTAAATGGCAAACAAATAGTGCTCTGTCTCACTGTGCGCCCTTTTTGGTCACAGGTTTTAGTGAACATCGGCAACCATTTCGATCTCAAAGCAAGTGTTTTCCAGGCTCCGAGGAGGGGGATATATAGTTTCAGCTTTCATGTGGTGAAGGTCTACAACAGACAAACCATACAGGTGAGCATGAATGAAGTAGTTGGCACGCATTCAGTATTTGACAGATGACATTTTTAGAAATGAACGTGAGACAAAAGTCCAAGCATGTGTCTCCCCGCTCCTGCAGGTGAACCTGATGCAGAATGATTATCCGGTTATATCAGCATTCGCCGGTGACCAGGACGTTACGAGAGAGGCGGCCAGCAACGGAGTACTGCTGATGGTTGAGCGGGAGGACCGGGTCTATCTGAAGCTGGAACGGGGCACCCTCATGGGCGGATGGAAATACTCCACCTTCTCAGGCTTTCTGGTCTTTCCTCTATAATCTAATCTGCGATGATCCACGTCGCACGGGACTCTGGTTATGTTGAGGAAGAAAAAAAACATGTCATTTATTTTTAACTTAAATAACTGTCAGCCAAGGAAGCCGACGAATATCTGTATACCTACACTCGTCCACTATCTAGTCAAATATGAACGTTTCCTTGGAGTTTCATCTATTCAAATCCATCAGTCAACTTTAACGCAATCTGGATGATTAAACGTATTGATCGGCCAGTGGCGTGTGCTTGTCGGGTATGTGGATTTTTTTCTTGCTTGGAGAACAAACTCTGCCAAAAGACAAACGGGTGTACCTGGGCAAAATGGACACGGGCGAAGACGATGAGCGGAAGAACTGATGTCCTGGACAGGCCGAGTGTGTTATGCTCTATTTTATGTTTGTATAGCCTTAAAGAATATATGGTTTCCGTCCAAGTGAATTAGGCTGTATGGAATTATGGACAACCAGAGAAGAAGTGCTTTCACGCCCAAGGCATTTTTTTGCACGAGTGGAAGTTTATATTTTATGTTTTGTGCTGTCAATGGTGTTGCGTTTGGATGCTGAACATATTGAAAATAAGCCAAATGTAGGCCGCCAACGAGTTTATTAAAACAGAAAAAAGGCTACATATTTCAGCCACCGGAGACGACTTAGAGCCCTTTTATTAAAAAAGTAATTATATAATTTATAAAGTACATATTCACATTATTGTGTGTTCTACATTTCGGAATCTGCGTAGCTTTGACTGATTTAATGTTCAGTGACGTTGCTCACCAAATGTACATTGTGGAAATAATAGAAGAATCCCTATATGTCCCGCTTAATAAAAGATATTGTATTGTACTATAGGCTAAGCGCATTTATCGCTTTTTATTCCCATTACTTTGCATTCAAAGGGAGCAGAATATAGAGAAACTGTTGTTAACAGTAAAGTAAATGAAGTTCAACAAGACCAAAGGCCTCCGGAGGGAACAGCGTGACCAGCTCGCTGTCCGAGGTGCTGAAATACACAGCTGGACTCGTTCAAAAAGTCTCACCACAGCACTTGTTACGCGAGACGAAATAAATAGAAGCACGTTTGCATGTAAGTAAATAGAGGTGCGATGTTTTTGTTGTTTAAAAAATAACCTTTAAAATTAAGTTTAGAACGTATTTATCGACGTTTCTGAATGGCAAATGTGACATTCCTGCTGGAGCTGAGCGTCAGGTTCCGGCACAGCACGACACTGGAGCGTCTTTACGCAGCGTGCGCCGGAGAGAAGCAGACAGAGAGACAAGCAGAGATGAAGCCCCAGTTATATAAACACACATTCTGATGGACGATCCCGGACGTTTAAAGGCTGATTTGTTTTGTTGTTTTCTATTTTGTTTTTTGTTTGTTTGGTTTTTTTTAAAGGCAAAAGTCGTCTACACTGTGGTTTAATGAGCGCAAAGTTCCCCGCCCTGTCGTGTTAGTTTGTCTTTTTTTAATCACATAATTGGATATTTCCACCCCCCACCCACACACACACATACACACAAACACACAACACCATAACCTTCTCTCACTCCCTCCTCCTCCCCGTCTCTCTCTCTCACACATACACACACGCACGCACACACTTAAACTAAACTGAAAGCCAGGTCAGAATCAAAGCAAACAAGTGACTTGTGAAAAGATCTTTGGATCTCTAAATGAATGATTAAAAAAAGAAACCAGGCATTGCAGAACACAGCTGAAGAGACACATGCTGACTTGGAGCAATTTTACAAACAATAATATATTGAGCTTCTCTGTTTTATTATTTTAACACAGGCTTTTTGTGAAAGACATAAGCCAGATGTAGAAAAGACGAAGGACACCTGCTGGTCATATGTAGCACAGTGATGAGGTGGATCCAGGTGAAAGGCTGTATCCTCTATTGATTTCCCTTCCTCAGTCAGTGTCCATCGTAGATGAGTTTGGGGGCAATTGAGATGTGGAGAGAAAAGCGAAAGCGCTGCTGCGGCTCAGTGCCAGAAAGGTTTTGAATACATGTGGAAGTTGTAGTTAAGTTGTCATATGGTCATTGAGCTCTCTTATGGGACACTATGGGGGTCAAAGGGCAAACTGTGTTAACGCGTTGCTTCAGGTCATTTTCCACTGAGCATGTTTGTGCTGTGGAGGAGAACACAGTTGTATTACAGACTTTGATTGTGTTAGCTCTGGGGACGCAATGCGGGACACACCTTTATGGAAGCTGAGCTTTGGTGGAGTACAAGCAAATGTGCAGCTGTAGGAGGAGGTCTGGAAAGCACAGTCACTTCTGAAAAATAAACATAGTTTCTTAACTGCTTTGTGTGGTGAAGAGAAGAAGCTGGCTATTGCTTTTCTCAGTCAAGCGTCAAAGCAGCGTAATACAGGCTGTAAAGCTTTAAGAGACACCTTTCAGTTTTTTAAGTCAACAAAGTTCTTGAGTGACTAGATGAAGACCATCCAATTGGTTGAACATGATGAAATTCAAACAGAAAGTCATTTTGTCTAGAAAATGTCCACTTAAAACAAAGCCAGCATGACAAAAACTAGTTTATGAGTAATGCGTTAAATCTGCCAGAAGAGTTAAGAGCCTTATTGCAACATTTTATGCTAATCCTCAGCTTGTTGAAACACATTCAACCCCTGTAGTGCTTCAAACAACATACGAAAACATAAAATTGAGAGTTTGTTCATGTGGGATAAGAATGGAATCCTACAGCTTCTGTGCTCAGAAAACATTTGCATTTATAATTGATAATATAATACATATGAGCATCTGGAAAGCTCAGTTTGATGGCTTGCTTCTTCTACTTGACTTTTAAAAAAAAATCCCATATACCTTCATCTTGTGGATGACAGAACACAACAGCTGAGAACAAAGAGAGAGACCTGCTGATAGCCTGCTGATGCCAGCAATAGGACTGCACAAAGCAGCAGAAACTGCCAGCAAATCAGAGCAATTTGGAGAAGTGTATTAAATTGGCCTATAAAGGGCTAATTGTGCCCATACTGGAATGAAAAGTCTGTTTCCAAATGATTCCCTTAGATAATTAAGATACCCGTCAAACGTGTACTCAGTGCACACAGCAAATGAGAAATGGAGGCAAACACACTTCTTGGTTATTGAGTATTGTCGGTTAAGGCTCCATCATGTAAAGAACATAACTTGTATGGGTGGGATCATTAAAATGCAAGATGAGAAATATTTGTTTAATCTAGGAGGACCTTTGCACCTTCAGTGTGCACATTTTGTCCAAATGGTTTTGCAACCGACAGCAGAACGCTCCTATTTTATGCAACCTAACTGGTATTTATTTGTTTGTGGCAGTAAATGATAGAGTCACCCTTGTTTTCAGTTATCCTGGAGTGTAAAAAATGTACAATTCATTTACTGCAAAGTACAATCAGGCTTCAAATATGGGGTCCATTCTTTATGGAGACACAGATGGCATTTTACTGTGCTTTGTAGGCCACATGCAGATAATTACAAAACCTGCAGATGCCATAAAAAAAACAAAACAAAACAAAACATGGCCTTTTTTTGCTGCTTTAAAGCATTATTTGTTCTCGCTCAGCCTCTCGTGATACACATCCTTTTGAGGATTGCTCCTTTAATATGCATGACTCCAGGACACAGCACATGCAGTAAGATCATAGGCTGGCTGCACTGTGGGCCCTTTGCAGCAGGGACACGCAGCAGTGCTCTCTGCACTGGAATCTAAATTATGAAATAGACTCGTCATATGGATGTCATCTCTGCTTCCAGGCCCTGAACGTCAGTTATTCATTAATGAGGTGGTGGTTTTAGTGTGTAAACACTCACGCAGGCTCAAACAAGTTGACACTTCTTAGCCATTATGTACATGCACGCACGCACGCACACACACACACACACACACACACACACACACCATCACAGAGTGATTCCCACTCATTCAGCCTTGAGGCAAGTGGCTCAAATTTGAAAACATCTTAACGTATCTCTAATCCGCTGCAGAAAAAGCAACATTAAAACCATTTTAGCAATAAGAATTAAAGTTGTCTGGTGTTGATTTGATTTGAAAGCTGTCTTCTGAAGATCAAGACAGCTTTCGGCTCCTCTTGTAGTCGCTAAACATCTAAACATTTAATTACATCGCCGTTGCATATCTTCACTGGGCGATTTGTTCAGTTTTAACAAGGATGATGTTTGGCAGGTAAAGTGTCATCCTTCCTCTGTTTTTTTTTTCAAATGTTAACAAGAAAAATGAATTTATCATTTGTGCCTACATGATGAATACCACCCTCTCCTTCCACCTTGCATCAAAACATCACGACTGATTTATTTGTTCCTTTAGCTGTACTCCTTTATTGGAAAAGGAAATAGTAAAAATTAAACCTTCCTCTTGCTTGATGTTGAAGTAGTGCATAATCTTGCTTTTCTGTGCAACAAAACACACCATTTGTGTCATATCTCAGTTGCTAATTGCATTATTAATTTAACTTCACATCATTGCCATTTTTCCTCACTAGTAAAAAATGCTATTTAGACTCAGCACTAAATATACTCAAAGGTCCCCTCCACACGCATTAAGGCATAACAATTCTCTAATGTGTGTCTGACGTGGTTTTTGCCAGGAAAAAAATGTAATTACCACATTAAAATCCTTTAAATGGGACCCAGTTCTTCTCCCTAATTAAAAATTCCAAAATATGTGAATATGCAAATATTTTTCATTTCCAAACTTCAACTCCTGTCTCCTCAGTCCATTCTCAGTGTTTGTGCACTGGAGACGTCAAGTTTCCACATCATATTCGTGTACGCTGAACACCGGATGGGATGAAATTGGCTTTCAAACTATTTGTACCGTCAGAAATCGTGATCGTAGGCTCCGCCTCTTAAATCAGTGGGCAATGGATGCACATGAATGTGAACAGTGTCACACTGCACATGCAGTGCATCAATCTGCACAGTAAAACTCAAACATTTGATTCTAGGAGCAAGAAGAAAAACTCATTTATTACTGGAGGGGGACTTTAAAAATGAGTAACGCAATCACAGGAGTTATTTGTTAGATTTTCATTGTAAAAGTGTCAACGATTGAGGTCTTTCACCTCCAAACATATCTTCACAGATTCCACAGTATCAGCACATACTTTCCCATCCAGAGAGCCAAGGTCAAGAAAACATGTCGACACACTGTTGGCATTACTGTGAGACCCTTAAGAAACCATTTCCATTCCTGAAAGCCCAAGCTGTAGCTTAGGAGCAGAGGAGCTGAGCACTCTGCTTTACTCGCATCCTCTCAGGGCCACAGAAGGCAAAATATAACAGGAAAACTCAACAATTATCAAGCAATTACCTCTAAATGTGCTTTTCACCGGCTGGTCAGTTTTACTAATGAAGCCAAGTTGATGTAATATTTGCATTTGGATATTTCCTGAATTTCTACACCTCCTTCTACTTCTTCTCCTATTGGAAGTCAGTGTGGGGATGTAGATTGTATCTCTCTCACAGACACGTCTGCCAAAGGAGAGAGACCCTAACAAGATTTTCAACCTTTCCTTTTGATTGCAGATGAGCTAAATGCATTGGTATGCATGAGTGGGAAAAACCCCTCAGAAAAGGTGTCTTTTGCTTTAGATTCATTTTCTCCCAGTCCTAGTCAGTCACTGTTATGGCTGAAAATTGCCTTATGTGTGATTGTGAGTTTGAATAAGCCTTTCACAAAATTATTTTTATTCAAGCTGTTCCCAGGCAAACCTACAGGCAGTTCCTTTTGGGTCTGAAATGATGCTTAGGGGCCCACTCAATCTAATATCTAATGTGGCTGTGAGTTAAAAAGGAGATGCATACTGAATGTCAGGATTTATCACCGCTTTTAATGGTCCAGACCTCTTTATGTCATTTTTAAAACCTCTTTCTATAGGTCCTTTTCCAAATGAGCCTTGCTAATTTCACGGGCCATGATAATGGCAGCATTTTGTCAGCAAAGCATGGAGACATAACCTGCATATCACATAAAACCACCTGTGTCCTCCTCTAGTGGGAAGTGAGGCAGACTTTTGACCACTGGAATATTTTTTTTTATTCTTAAATACAAGACTGTATCAGATTACATACATACAGTTAAGGCTCTGCAGTGGCCTAGCTAATTTGCACTTGAATAGCAAGACACTGATGCAAACGGAGAATACACTGAGAGGAAAACATGTGGCAGTGGCTTGTTAATAATGCATTTGTTTGCCAAACAAATAAATAGACGCATAACACAGACAAACATCAGTCACAGAACCGCCTCTGTGAACAGGCCCATCCCTGAAGAAAAGGAGGAGGGTGGGGGTAAGGAGAAAGACAGAGAAAGTCTGTTTATTCCTTCTGCCACAGCCAGCAATATCCATACTGCTGAAACACGCAATTCCCCAAAGAAAATACAACCCCGTCCAAGCCCACCCCTCAGCACCACCACCACCACACACACAGTCAGTAGGCAACATGGAGCCAGGCAACCCAGGCTCATATGAACAACTCCTTGATCTGCTGCTTTCCAATACATCATCTGTCTACGCATTAGATTCAGGCGCAGCAAGCCTGAGAGAAGCATTCTGAATCCCAGCACCTAACCAGTTTAACTACATTCATTAAAATGGGGGAAAACTGTGCCTCAGCACAACTAGCTGGGGTGGATGAGAAAACTCACACTGAGGGTTGCTGATCCTTTGAATCAAGGACACATGCATAGAAATATATACACTTGTGTTACATGCGCAAAGAGAGAAACATGCACACTTACACAGCAGCAGCAGCACCAGCGATAAGATTATTTTTACAGGTGTGGGTGTGGATTCTGGTTATGGTAATTTTATAGATCATTTGGAACGGATATAACACTGGGTTTAATAAGGTTACATTTCTTGCCCCTGTAACTGGAAATAGACTGTCAACAACTACAGCCAGGAAACCAGTATATGTTACATTACTGACAGAAACTCATACATAACTCACTATTTGAGGTGTTTCAGCCATATTTTGTTTTCTGAGCAGATGGGACCAGACAGGCCACAAATCAGGTGTCACATGTGAGTAGATTTTTTTAATGTTATATGCATGGATAAAACAAAAAGAAAAAAAGAAACAACATGCATAAAAGCACAATCACCCACAGATCAAAGCGTCAACAGCTTGTCAAGTGATAGAATGATGCTGACGCTCGCTCTCAGTTGGCATGTCGAGTATCCTGTTGTTCTGCACTGACAGAGACATGAGCTGTTTATTTATATACTTTCTGTATTGGTTTATTGATACACCGGTTACATATGACCAATACAAAATTCGTCCCTTTTAATATAACCCAAGGTGCAGTGACAGTATGCATATAGAGAATAAGAGGCGAAGGGAAACTAGAAAGACTGTACAGGGTGTTAACTGTATTTCTGCACACAGAAATGCCTGTTTTTCTTTCAGAACATCAGTTGAGAACTTCTCACGGCATTGTTAAGAATTGTAAATGACATCAATGTATGCAGAGAGGAAAGTTATCATTCCCATGACACCAGAGATGTTTCTCAAGAGCCAAAATTAGGTCAGTCTATCAGCTTGTCAAAAGAAGGTTCCTCACCTTCTTGGTGTAAAGTGTATAGGTGTGGTACTGAGTACCAGCGGGTCTGATTTTTCTCCATATGAATACCCTCACTTCTTTAAAGGTAGCCCTGTCTCATGGTGAATCTTTGCACCCAATCCTGAACACCCGCATGACTTAACTTTGTGAGGCAGCTGGATTCATGACAAACATCTGGCATGTCAGGCTAAGGCACAACTGTGTGTCTGTGCAAACACATAGCTAGTGTAATGCTAAGAAAACAACACTGAAAATGCCCTTGTTTAAAAAAAAAAAAAAAAAAAACCCCAACTCAACACTTGCCTTCCTGTCAGCTGCCAGCTACAGAGACAGCACACTTTACACCATGGGCACTGTGCACCTGACTGCTGCACAAGCGACCAAATTGAATATTTCTGCAAATGATTGACTCAGTGTGAGGGATAAGAAGTTTGAAAGCCAGATTTGCAGAGACGTTAAATCTCTGGGAGAACAGTGTGGACAAGGCCTGACACAGTTCACCGAATTTGGTGAGTGTGTGATGATGTATTTCTCACATAATTTCCCCTCTGTGGGAGTAACAAAGGCCTATCTTATCTTTCAAACACTGAACCTCAGAAAGGACCTGTGAAAGTTAAGAATCACTTGCCAAATATACCAACCAAATATACATGGCAATGTGCATCAGATGTGATATATGTACTGACATGCATACAAAAATACATATGAAATGCAATATAAAGCAAAGATATGCATTTAAATCAAAATTTATCCAAGACATGTGCGGTAATTGTATTATAAAACTGTTGAATTAGGTTACTAGGCCGTTGTTTTTAAGCCACTATAGGTATAGGTATAGGTATAGGTATAGGTGTAACATAAATATGTGGGTGTTCAGTACAAATTTATTTCGAAAAATCCCTATAGAATGTATAGTTGAACATTGAAAGTTTGCCCAACGAGAACCAAGTCTGCATCAGAAATGCACACTACGATCAAACAGAAGCAACAGTACACAATGCAGTATTTTACACAAACAAGATATTTTCTGTATTCTTCATTCATATTCAACAATTTCCTGTGGGATCAATAAAGTTCTTATCTTCATTTTTACAAATTTGAATCAGGATATTGGATTTGGGGCAAAGCAATTTTTGTGTGGAGTGATGCTAGCTTGCGCATTTTTCTTAATGAACCGAACTGAACCTAAGTTTGACTAACTGAACGCCATGGCAACAGAAAGTGTGGTAGGCTACTGGAACTTCGTGAGCTTAAGAAACTCTGCAGCCACTGCTTCAGCTCGAAGCTAGATGCTGTTCTGGTTATTTTTAAGAGTCATTTGCACCGAGTTCACCATCAACCAAATTTTGACAAATGTAATCTTCTTTATCTGCACTCATTATACAATGGTATCAAAACTAACAATAAAAAAAAAACACAGATTAAAGTAAATGCTTTAGACTGGGGCTTTAGATCAGATTTTCTTTCTTTGTTATTTGTTTTCAGTATTGCTTATTTACAGTTTAAGAAAGCAGTGTGGTCCTATTTCTTTCCATATAAACAATTTCTATGATAATTTACAATGAACCAAATGCTGCATGAATTTTGGAATGTGAATATCTGACAATAAATTAAAAACTGATTGGAGAAAAAGGCAGGAATCAAGCAATGCAGTCAGCTGGGTGATTTAATTTGTCCAGTTAGGTCAGCATTGGGGACAAAACTAAGTTTGAACTCTCTTTTGTTGTTTGAAGACACAGAACTAGGCAGGCTGCACAGTCCTGCAGGATCCTCGTCCTGCCGCTAACAAGACAGTCAGCTAGCGATGAATTACAGGTGCTGCTCAAAGTCACACACCTATACTGAACATATACTGCAGTATAGTTTGACCATGAATGATGCTGAAATAAGATGTCCTCATACCCAGGGCCTCTTATCATGTGGACAACCTCAGGCATCATTATTTCCTTTTTAATAAGCGGCTGTCCAGGACTCCTGGATGATGCTGCCATTTAATGATATACCAGCTTCAACTGGAGAATTGCTTTTAGACATATTGAAAGTCACACCTGTGTGCTGTATTTTAGACACTGAGACAAGATATGAGACAGAAGGGATTTTCTACAAAATGTAACAGATATGGCAGCTAAACCTGGAAATTTAATTGTATCCTCAACGCATTAATATCCTGTATACAAGTCCCTTTGTCATGTAGAGACCCATTTATTGGCATATTTTAGGTCCTGAACCATATCTTCAAGTACAATGTACTCTAAGGTATTGTAAGCTGCAGCAGAAATAGGAAAGATTTAAGGAGCCTCAATATTTCTCAATAAAATGTTTTATAGGAAAAATATACATTCCAAGAGAGTAAGAGTCATATCTTTTCATGGGACTTGAAATTCATGTCATTATACTTTGCCTGCACCTCTTAAGAGTTCCAGTATTGACAAAATTGCATGCTGCTGCAGATCAGATCAATGTCTCCATGGAAAAGGAAATAAAAGCCTGAGCTTGTCAAGCTCATCTTGTCATAAACATACGGGTGGAGTGCGTTGGTGTAGTGAATGAATTAAGCCTATGTTCATCCGAGTTTCTCTACAGCCTCGGGCATCACCGGGGACCTTGAGGAATGCTACAGGCACGTTTAAGGGCAAAAAAAGGGCAAAGTCCTTCAGTAGGCTGGAGAGTTGAGGTCAGTCAGCGATAGTAGTAGTCCAACGCAGTAATGAAAATTCATCTAACTGTCAATAATCACCTTCATTTTTTTCCCCACCTGACATGAGAAGATCAGGAAGGGGAGATGAAGGTCGTTGTGATTGCAGGGCACCTGTTTTACATCATATTATTCATGGGAACCTTCAAAATTAGTGATACAATCTATTATTTATCTGTTTGCCTCCAAATCCATGCAATACAAGTTATTGTTCACTTGTCTCTAAAGCTTGATTTGGTTTTAATCATTTATTTACTCTTCTTCTGGGACCAAATAATTTTCCAATGTAATACATTTGGGGTCTGAATTATACAGTTTTTTATGTGTTAAAATTGCCAATATTGAAACTGTGAAACTATATCCATCTGCCACTCAGCTGAGTTTAGCATAAAGATTGGAAACACGGGAAAAACAACTAGCCTGTCTAAATTCAGCACCTCTGTAGTTCACTAAGCGTCACAACCTTGTTTTGACCGGCCAGTCGCCGGTCAACCAGCGAATATGTTATGTCTTCTGGACAAGAAATAGTATATATAACCTGAAAGTAAATAGTGAATGTGCAGAACCAAACAATGACATAAAGTGTTCCTTTGTGAGCTTTAGAGGTGCTGAAAGGCAGATTTTTTTGCATAGACTGGCTAACTTTTACCATCTCTTCAGGTTTTTTATGCTAAGCTAAGCTAACAGGTTGCTGGCTCCTTCTATATATTTAGCGAACAGACATGAGAGTGGTAAAATTCTTCTCATCTAACTGAAATTTGACAAAATCTTGAACTGTTAAAAAAAAAAAATTACTTTACTGATGTTTGAACACGTTACCCCACAACATCTAATGAGCTCCTCCCTTGGACTGCAAGTGGTTTTGTGCGTTTACTCTGTGTGCCCTTTGGCTGACAGAAAGAGCCTGTTGTTGGTGGCTTGAGCATGTATTGGCTCAGACAACATGTTTAAAGGATGCATTAGAGCCAATACACTTTGGGGAAAACCTTGTGGGGAATCAATGCTGGCATGCTGATGAGCTTCGCTCAGGTGTTGCCAGAGGCGCCATGATAATGGTCAGAGCGTGCAGAATCATTTCAGGAGCACTGATGATTCTGGAAGAATTAGTGAAATACACAACAAAGCGCACACGCTCCAGCAATACACTGGCTCATCACTGGTAACCCAGGAAAGTCATACTCAAAGGTGAGGGGTCAGAGCCACTTTCTCCATCCAGGAAATTAAACACAGCCATCACGACTGGCCCTGTAACGGCAGCTCCAAAGAGCTGAATCCACCACATGAAGCATGAACACAAAGATGCTCTCTACAAGGGGTACAATTCCATGCTGGATTTCATCATTTTGAATACTTTAATATTAAATAAAAACTTAATTCAGAATTATTTAAAACCATTTAGAATTACATGACAGCGGAGCAGCAGAGTGCTTAGGAAATCCATTTTGTTCTGATGCTAGTGTCTGGTTTGTGTTGAGATTTGCCCAATCAAAGTCCCTCCCCATCCTCTCTGCCCCAGTTCTTGAATAGTCCCCATCTGGTTTGACAATCTGTCTTGATGGAAATCAGTTGTTTTTTTGCTCCTCTCTCATCTCCACTCTCTGCTCTTGCGGTTTTTACTTGAAGTTTCCCTGCGATCACGGCTCAGATGCTTCAGATGAAACTTGGGCATGATCACAGCCTCTTCTGCATTGCCACCAGTGCCTCGCAGTGCTCGCCTACCCCTGTGGGAATAAGGCCTCATACAATAGGATCCCATAAATTTCACCTAAAACAGGGCTGGGAAATTATTGGGATGGAAATTTAAGTGTTAGGACTCCGTGCCACAGTAAAAAGAGGCTTTATTTTAACCATCTGTTAATTTTTAAAATCTTGATTGTTGTTTTTTTACGGGCTGTTTCAACTTATTCATCTTACAAGACCATTAGCCTCACTAATGGTCTTGTAGATCTTTATAGGAGCTGGATTCTGTTTTATTTCCCTTTATCTCAGTTTCTCTGAAATATGCAGATGGTCGTCTCTTGAATAGTTAAGTGATCAACAAGTCAGCTTCCGAAAAAGGAGACAATTTAAATCTTTTCTGATGAACTGAGTCATGAATTAAAAATACAGGATGAAATTAAGATGCGGCTAAAAAACAAAAAAACTTAATTAACAGCTACACGACGTCACACTGAATTATTCAAATCTGTTTACTTTTGTTTGGATTTATTACTGAATGAACACTGAAATATAAAGGCTAATGCACCAGAAACAGCGGTAAATCTCAGCTGGCTGCAAAGTTTTTATCAACCCTGCATACCTTTGGATGTCAGTGTTGAAAGAGTAAACACAGTTAAGAGAGTCAGCAAGAAAACAAGAGAGGGGAGTCGACTCCCCCTCATCGCCCCTCCCTCGTCTATCTCTACGGAATAACTGCGACTACCATCACAAACTCTGTCTCTGTCAACAACTGCCAATGCATCTTCAGACGGTAAATCGTGATCAACGTAGAGAGACTCTACCCAGGCAGAGAGGCGAGGAAGCAGAAGAAACACTGTCTTTTTTTATGCCGAGGCATTGTGAATATTCTTTTGTGTCCTGCTTTCCTACTCCTGCCTTTTATATTGCAAAGTTTTGGAGTGTTTTTAAATGCAAAGGTGGTGCGCTTTTTCTACTCCCCAAGTGCATTCCCGTCCCAAAACACTTTCTGTATCTGTCTCTCTCCCCCACCACCCCATCTCTCCCTCTTTCTTTCACCCTGCACTTCTTGATTTTCTATCTCCCGCAGGTTCACCAGATGATACCACTGCCTCGACGTTCCTTTCCACCCTCCTTCCCATCTCTGCACACATAATTTTTTGGGTTCTGACTTTATTCAAAGAGGTTTAAAGGCAAGTGGTTCTACCTTTCCCTGTCTTCTGAATGTTCATGAGGGGGATACAGCCAGCTGCTCTGACTGAGCTTCTGTACAGAGACAGCTCACAATTTACAGCAGTCAAACACACACATATATACAGTCCATTTACATGTGTGTGCAAACAGAAAAAAAAACTCCCCAGTAGCATATTTTTGGAATTCTTTGCCACTGTTTTTATGTATCTGAAGGAACACCAGCTTTCCTTTAGTCACTTCTAGCTTCCTTTAAGCCTTGTATGCTGAGGAACAGAGGGATGGGGGGTAGGTGACAACACACCACACATGAACCTTGAAACATCAAAAGACCTGCCTATTCTGTTCTGTGTTGAACCCCTTAGATTCTTAGAACACAGCAAAAATGTTCAAGTTAGTGGTGGGCAGAAAGGAATAAAAAGTGTGCTTGATCCATGTTCGGCAGTGTGGGCTGTATTTAATCCTTGCTACAGCCTATACAAGAATCCCGTTAAATTCTTCAAAATAGCAGGATTTTTAGGGTGGTGCTTCAGCCCGTTCCACCCTCTTTTCTTCAATCACTGCATATCCTCCTTCACATGTTGTCCCAGGTGTTCCTACATTTTATGTGATTTAATAATTTAAGAAAAAACAGTGCAGGGAAAGAAAGGGAGTCCTCGTGGCCACTCCCTGAGCCCTCAGGCTGCACTTCTTTTATCTCAGGGTTGTACTTGCTTCACTCCACAATGTGTGTGATGCTATTCTTTACTTCTCTGCTGTATACGCTGTTTCTGTTCAACTAACAACAGTCCCCTGGTGAATCAAATCAGGAGATTATAAGAACATTCAAAAAGACCAAATTGGCTTCCAGGAGAGCTTAAATCAATCTAAACTTGAAATTGAAGAGAAAGAAGCCTTTGGGATATTTGTGGAAGGAAGGAGGATCTAGACAGGGAGGGAGGGTAATGGTGGTGGTGGTGGAGGGGGAGGGGGAGGGTGGGTGTAAACCAAGGCTGTTTTGGGTAATACGAGCGTGAAATGCCACAGCATCAATTACTGAATGATTGAGGGGAATCTGAATGTGTGTGCTGTCGTTCAGCAGGAGAGAGGAGGAAATAACGAATAAACAGTGATTATGCCAAGTCCAGATTGAGAATGTTCGTATTTACAGTGTGACACTGGGACAACAACAGCTGTATTACTGCCTGTCATTCAAGCAATATGTATTTCATAGCAGCATGTCTTCAATTACCCCGTTCTTACACAGAGCACAATACACTGAATCCTGACCGCTGAAGCTGATAGATTGTGAGCTTCTTCATGAGCACAGTTGTCATTCATTGCATTGTGTTCAGCTGAATGAGTACGATGTTGACTTATTTTCTCTGAATGGTGAACTAACTGACTAGTGTGGCACATTGCTACAGCGAGTCATGGTTTAATGTCCCATCTGTTGCAAAAATAATGCTTTAAAACTGTCTAATTTCTGCCCAGACCCCTGAAAGGACAGCTTTCATCTGCCAAAAGCCAAACCTGCACCGCCCCACCTCTCATCTCCCTCTGTTTCTGTCTTTGTCCCCCTCTCTGTCTAACCCACCACCCCCTGCTTAGTTAAGCTTGCTAAGTGATAGGCTATGGCAGGGGCTTCTTCGTTCAAAAGACAGGCACATCATTAGGGTGATGAAGAGTGCAGTTCCTGCCCCCAGGGAAGGGATGACAGTCCGTCACCGCCCTGGGGCCTACCTTACTTTGGACTGTGGAAATCAAAGATGGTGCTGTGAAATCTGAATAGAGCAGGTTGAAATATTCGCATTGCTTTTCCTAAACCATCCAGTAATAATTCTGCTGTTGGAGAAAAGGGAAGAGAAAAAAAAACAAACAAAGAAAATCCTCCATTTGAAATGATAATGATTAATCACTTAGCAAGGGACAAGCCACTTCACTGTGAAAGCCTTTTGTTTTAACTGAGGCTGGCCAAATCTGGCTACAGAGATTTAAATATACTGTCAATTCACAAGACCTTTAGCTCCCCAGACTGTTATGTTGCGTGTGTCACAGAGGAAGACTTCTTTGGAAATGAACAAACCTTTTGATTTTGTCTTTTGAGACTTGCCGTGAGTTTGTGCAGTTCAGCATCTTTTTGCATCTCCGTGGTAACCTTTTCCTGTCAATGCCATAGTTTTGCTCACATTTCTGCAAGGTACAGTACTGATCTGCTGCTATTCATGCCAAACAAAGACCCTCATTTTTGACTGAACTGATTGTTGGGATCGCAAATCTCGAATCACTTCACTATTGTATGGCTTCCTTCACTCCAATTACTCAAAGCACTTACTGGCCCATACTGCAAATGTATGGGATACGACAATGTAGAGTGTATACTGGCAACACTTTACGATAAAGGTGCACAAATCCCTGTCTAGTAAGCTTAGTAAATAATACAACATATGGGTGATAATGGCAGGATAAATGTGATTGGAAGATGATGTCTTTTTCTTAATTTCTGCAGTCTCTGGTTTGTGTTACTTCTGAACTAATGGTGCCTTTACAGTTACAACTCATACTGCATGACAGGTTGGCAAGTTGGTAGATGGTATGTAATGATGAGGATCTTGTAGTAACCATAGTGATTCTCTATTGTGCACTGCTTCACAAACAAAAATAAGAACTACACTATATAGACAAAAGTATTGGCATGCCTGAGCATTACACCAACAGCGACTTTAATGACACTGAATTCTAAATACATAGACAGCTTTGGGGCTATAAAAGTTTACACTCTTCTGGGAAGGCTTTCCACAAGATTTTGGAGTGTTTCTGTGGGAATTTTTATTTTTGAGGTCAGACCTCAAAACCAAAAGGTCTGGATCCCAGTCTTCGTTCAAATTTATCCTGAAGGTGTTGGATGGGGTTGAGATCAGGGTTCTGTGTGGGCCAGTCAAATTCTTCCACACCAAACTCCAACCATGTCCTTATGGAGCTTTGCTTTGTGCACTGGGGCAGAAAAAGTCCTTCAACAAACTGTTGCCACAAAGTTGGAAGCATAGCATTGTCCAAAATGTCTTGGCATGCTGAAGCATTAAGATTTTCCTTCACTGGAAGTCACTGACAAACAGTCTCAAACACACCTTCAAGAATAAAGAGGTGTATCCCAATACTTTTGTCAATATATTGCATAACATGTATAGAAAAGGACAAAAACACATCTTAATTCTTTGCTGGCTGCAGGGTTGTGCTGAGATGTGGGTGTGTTTATTTGTTTAAAACATAACCACTGTGAAACAACCATAACCAAAATATGATCTTATTTCTCCAATTCACACCTTTGTTGTTGCTAACTCCACTCCTTTCTCTTTATTCACTCTCTGTGTTTACTGTGCCCACAGTAAACTGTACACAGCTTTACACTTGAACATTTTTTTTCCTCTCACCAGGGGGCCTCCATAAAAAACTCTGGTATACTGCAAAATACATAGAGATATACCTGCTGATATATAACATACATTCATTTATACATCCCCCACAAAAGTCCTGCACTCCAGCCTTATTTTAAGAAGCTAATTCTTAGCTATTCACTATTAGTAGAACATTACTAAAAAAATGTTTCAAATCTATGCACAGACTCCTAAGCATATCCAGGATTGAGTGTAAATGCACTCAGGATTATGCAACCAGATTAGAAAGGAAAAAAAAGTACTCATAATCAAGCCAGATTACATTTTTAAAATGTTTACATTACATACATTACATTACATGGACTACAATTTGATTTAAAATAAATATATGTCAATTTTTAAAAAATGAACTTTTTTTCATGAATATGAATATAAAGTAAGTTACTTCTCTCAGGTTGTCACTTGTGTAAATGTTTTTGTCTTTCATTGATATTGGAAATGGAAAATGAACATTCTAAGTGCTCTTTTTCTTAGGTCACAAGAGCAAAGTCCTCCATGTATCTTTGATTAAAACATAAATAAAACAACAAAATGACAAAATCATAAACAAAAGAAACAGTGGCTCACATCTTGTAGAATACACACAGTACACCTGCAGGTTGTGCCAGTGCTGTTTTTGCTATGGTAATTTGATTTGACTAACTATAACTATTTAAAATGCATTCTGTTTGCATTAAAAGTTTTGAGATGCTAAAAGAGAGAAAAAGAATATTTATGGGAGTCAAATTTTTGTCAGATTATGTTACCAATAAAATTAAAAATTGCAATGTAATTTGAATTCAGTAAATCACTGTCTTTCCAAGTAATCTGACCCGTAAAGATATTAAAATCAGTCAACAGCAGTGTGCACACATACACCCACATGGTAATTTAGCAAGATGTGCAAAGGCAGACCAACAGCAGGCGAATAGGATATGAAGGTGGCTGTCCTGCAGCACCGTTTTTTCACTCGAAACATTATTCTGTGGAACAGTGGGGATTAAAGGACCCCCACAGTGCGATCCATTTTGGCTCCTGAACAGAAATGGTGGGGTGGCGTTCTGCCTGCATGTACACAAGGGAGTCTTTGTCAATGCTAATTGGGTAGTCTACCCACCAGTGAAGTGGAACGCAGCTTCCCAAACACACCACACCTTGTTTGTTATTGACTGAATCCAAATGGTACTGTGCCTGTGGTAGTGTGGAAGCCACTGGCAGCCTCAGGACCTAACAGGGGAGTTTAACCTGTAATTTCGTACCTACGTGCGGCACACTGGTTTTGGGGGAAGTCGTCAGTTCACTGATAGCAGCCTGTAGCTAGAGAAATCTCCAACTGGCTCATCCTCTCCTGCTCTAATAGCAAAATCTCACTTCTCTGACACTTAATTCATCTCAATTTATTGTATGTTGTTTCCATGGAGAATCTATTAGCACATTAGCTGTGTGTTCATTCTAAGTGCCGCAAACAACAGTGAGAAATAGACCTGGGTACCATCCTGGTACCCAGTGTAACTGTCAGAAGCTGCTGGTTGGTGGTAAGATAGCAAATGCCCCCATTTAATGTGTAGTGATTCTTTGTGTGGCATTTTGCCTCCTCCTGTTGTCTCGCCTCTCTTATTAACATGCACTTAAATTCCCTTTGTTCTCTCAAGTGCTCATTAAAGAATTCAGTGCCTTCTGATGTCTATAGTTTTACATAATTAGAACCCAAGAGGGTTCCACATGTGCACTAAAGTTCTCCATTTGTTTTACTCTGCATTAGAGGAGCAATTTGTTTAATTTCTCTGGAGTTTAACCTTGCTGACTGTGATGGAAAAGCACCTGCAAATCTTGCATTCAGTCAGATCACTGGTGAGAAAACATTGCTTGTGAGTGTTTTCTTCCTGTAGTGTCTACAAGCTATTATATCCACATCAGTTTCAGTTTCACGTCACTGAAAGCATTAAATAATGTTTTCAGTCTTCTATATCGTGTATAAATAATTCAGATTTATGATACAATATAAATTATGAGGAGTTCTATATTAGATTTTTAATACTATGCAGTTATTATTACTATATATATGTATATGGTGGGATGTGGCGAAAAACACTTAAACACATTTACTGTACCTTTGAGACATGCTGACATTGTCCAAATTCACTTCTTCAGTAAACAGTATAAGCTGCCGACACCTGAAAATCCTGTACTCCCAAAATGTTGAGATTTTGTACTTGTTTTCTTGCAGAGAGTTTAATAAGACAATCAATACTCATGCCTGTATGACAAACATGGAGCTTCCGCAAGCTGCCAGTTAGCTTAGCGTAGCAAAAAGCCTGAAAACACGGGGACACAGCTAACCTAGCTTTGTTCAAACGCAACGTAATCCAGCTACCAGCACCTCTGAAGCTCACTAATTAACAAGTTATGCCTTGTTTGTTTAATTCTGAACAAAAACATACATGTTAAAGTGAAGATTCTGTGTCTTTCTCCTTAGTAAACCCTAAGCCATGAGATGAAAAGTGAGATTTGTTTTCTGCCTTCCTCTCCTCATGACTCTGCTACAGGAATGGAAGAAAAACATTTGGCAGTGTTTGCCATACTTCCACTGGTGCCAACATGAGAGACAAGGACAGAGAATTTATTCAAAGTCATGCCCCCCTCAGCATCAGTTTTTTCCCCTTTCTTTTCTTTTTCTTTCTTTTTATTTTTTTTATTTAACCAGACATCCAAAATGTGAAAGCCCTTTTAGCCCACGCCTTGTCTCACAGCTGTACAGGCTAAGGGTGAGAGCTATACATGTGTGCCTGTGTGTTAATGTGCGGTCAAGCTTGTGTACACACACTTGGACTGTAGTTTGTGTATGTCGGGGGTATGGAGAGAATATGAGCTGGGGAGGGCTTGATGTGGTGTTCCAAAGTGAGTGGCCCACCGAGGAAAACAATAAAGCACGAATGACAGGAACAGATGGCCTTCTTTATTGTCCCCTGAAATGCAAACAGTGAATATCTTTGCTTGGTGGGTGGCATTGTTATATATTTATTTTCTCCCTCCTGTCCCTCTCCCTGCTAATAGCACTGGTGGTTGGCACCCACCCACATTTAAGACTAAAAGGGCCGATAAAGGGTTGGAGCCAGATGCTTATTATTGGTTGCTTAAGATTTAATGGGCAGCAACACAGAACAAAGATGACAAGGGGTGGAACAACTGTCCAAGCAGTAGGATAAGAGAGCACTACAGTTGGGGTGAAAACGTTCAAAAAGCACACTTTGACTGTGGGTGAAATCACTCCTCGTTTGCTCCCTAGGGCACAATATTTACTTTGTGAAAAATGATGGCATGGCTGCCCAAAACCTCACAACGCAGACTGTTGGTATGATGTGAGGATTGTGAATGAAGGGGGTCACTTAAATATTTGGTTTCACGTTGCATTTATGCTAGCAATGCTCAGCTTCAAAAAATATTTTCTCTCTTCAATTTACCACCTGATGTGTGTTTGAGGCTGCTCCAGAGTATTCAAAAGATATCTAGCCTAGAAGAGACAAAAATCTGCTTCCACCAAAGAAGAATTAATAAACAATACAAACAAACAATGGTTTGTAGTCTGTTGATCTGGATGAGTTGGCTGAAGGACAGCCACTGGGAGGCGTAAAATCTGAAAAGTGAGGACTGAGGATTTAAAAAAAAAAATTTTACGGTCAAAAAACCTTAACCTCATCTGTAGGGAGATTATTGCCAATCATGAAAGGATTACAGAAATACATTTGTGTACTTCAGTATATTACGTTAGCAAAAATACTGGGAATCATGCTAGTAGTCACTGTGGGCTTTTCCTGTACAAAACCACAACCATGACCTAAAGTGCTAAAACATAATCAGAGGAGTCTTTAATGTTTGAGTTGCTATGAGCAGATACTGTAATGCAAGCAGAAAATATTTCGACCAAATTCTATTGCCTTTAAATTCAGTTTAGGATGTCACAACAATAAAGCCATTTGAACACCTTTGGAGGTAGTGTGCGTTCCCTCTTTTTTCTGTTGCATGTTTGGAGCTGGTACTCTATACCTGGGGGAGGATGGCTGGTCTTTCAGGCATCTGTGCCAGTGGTCCCATGGCGTCATCATTTTTGCATGGCTAATCATGCCTTTACTGGTTTCCATCAGCAGTTTACTTGCAGGTGGAAGCCCTAATAACGGCAGAAGTTTTGACTGACAGCATTAAAATAAGAAGAAAAATTAAGCTAATCTCTTTCTGTAATACCCTCCTTGTAGGGTATAGCCTCCTCTAAATGATACAGTAACGAAAACAATTACTGACAGCTTTAATTTGAATTAGGGAGATACTCGTCTAAGCTCTTCATTTTCATTTTAAGTCTTTTCTAAAAAAAAGAAAAAACAAAACCTCCATTTCACTGTGGTGGTATGAAACCAGGATCCTCAAACTCCAATGATATTCAACGGAGCAGAGTTCAAAAAAATGACATAAATACTTTGCTGAAGCTCTGCCCTTACACTGCTCTTTGCTAAATCATTAGCTCATTTGTCTCTCTTACCCCTTATTCATTTCTCTTCCTCCTCTCTAACTTTTGCTCATCTGTTTCACACTACAACCTCACCCCCTCTCACTTTGATTTCTCTCTCCTCCTTCGTCTCTCATCTTCCGCCAACTCTGCCCCTCTTATCTCACATGCTCTCTCATTGCTCCCCTCCATTTCCTGCCTCTCTTTCCATCCCTCCCCCTCCTTTCACACCTTCCCCTGCTCTCTCACTCCACTCAACAACCATAATACAGCGGTGGCCGCCCCAGTTTTTGCTGGGTTCATCGCTCCTCTCCTTGATAATTCCCCTGTATTAACTGGCTGGAGTTATTACCCATTATATGAGATGTCTATGTTGAGAGGGCTTTATGAGATCCTGGTCCCTGTGGATAAGATGATGGAGTTGGTGAGCGCTGTCATCCCCCAGCTGTATAATGGCATCAGTTGGGAAATACACAATGCCATGGATTATTGATAGAGCCATATCTGCACTTTTGCTGACAAATTTCTGGCCTGGGTTGAAGGGGCACATAATCCTGAAGAATATCTCTGTTAATATGGCCGCCTCCATGCAGTAACACCTCTGCTCTCTTTGGGGTACTTTGGTTTCTCTCCTCCCCTGTGACAAACCATCAAGCATTCCCAGTGATTCAAATGAGAGGGTGAAGATTTATTCCAACAATAGGCTCTCCCACACCGTCTCACATTGAAATAAGTATCACCCAATTGCTGCCGCTGCTGCGACTCCCAAACGCCAAAAATATGATTGTATTTTACAGCACGAAACAAGACAGACTGCAACTGAATTGGGAGGGCAAGCAGAGTGTGAAGATCACAAAAACAGCTCTTAGGCTCTCACAGGTAAATTCAAATAAGTATCACAAGGTGATACAATATGGCAAATGAACGATACCTCCTCTCATTAGCAGTTCACCACCCATCAAAACAAGCAGCTAAGAACGAAGGTAAACAATTCTGCACCCCCTATAAATAGAGTGTAGTAATTCCCTTGACTCTCATTACATGCCTCCTCCTCCTCCTATTTCTCAGTCTGTCTGATGTACTGTGGTGGGATTCGGGCTCAACAGCATTTAGCCAGCGTGAAGACCACAGGCTGCAATTCTCAGCTATGGCCTTGATCTCTGATCCCAGATGCAAGAAATTGTGCTCAGGGGTGCGGGAGAAGCAAAAGACAATGACTGATCAAATGCAAGTGGGTAACGAGGCTACCCAGGGATGCTACAGGTTCAATAACAGAGTATCAGAGGCTGATGTGTGCTTCCACACCAAACGAGTCATGACATATTTGCACATTTGTTTGAGAAATTGTATATAAATGACAAAACAAGCATCTTATTGCGGATTGCTCTTCATTGCTCATCTCGAGACTCAAGCCTCGGTGGCCATGTTGCTTTTCAGAGGAATATGAAATTACTATCACATTGAGGGAAATCAAAGTCTTGTTCTGCTGCAGTCCTCTGGGCAGCATTGTGCGGTATTGCTTTGGAAATGGGCCTAATTGGTATGTGTGGGCCAAACTCACCCCACTGCCTGAAACTAGCTGGCTTCATGTTCACAACAATTGGATTTGGAATAGCTGCCCTAGATTGTTTGTGTTTTGCAGTTAGGGTGTATGTATGCAACATCAAGAGTGCAAAGCTAATCCCAGTCTCTCCTCTGTCTGCCTATTAGAATGCATGACTCTTGTAATTGCTTGAAGTCTATTGTAGCCAATGGCGTCAACCATATATTTTTAAAAAAGCGGTGGGTGGCTGTGGTCTCCTAAAGAAAATGGAGGGATTTGAGTTGAACAATTAGTGGCAGCTTCCATCTGACAGACCACATTTCTGCCTTTTAGCTCTATGTATGGCCTGGCAGTGCACCAGAAAGCAGAGAAAAAAGGAACATTAAGTCACCTATAATTTGCTTTCCCCCAGTCAGAATGTGAAACAGACACATGACAGCTCAGTGATTCATCTAGTCCATGCACCATGTCTGCCTCCTGAATGATGATTGGCTCTGGCACAAGACTCGCCTCCACCATGCAAGCAGAGTATGGAGGGTTCCCAAACCTGAGACGTTGTCTTCTTTAGTATGCACTAAAACAGCCATTGACCTAATATCTCATTTTGAAATATGGAGACAGGGAGTTTCGTCTTTGCATGTGTCTGCATTCTGTGGTCTCAACACAACCTTGTTGTAAGAGGGACATGTTGAGCAAGAGCTCCCCTGCCTGCCTCTCACCTCTCATTGGAGGCTATAAATGCACAATGTGTTAATAATTCGGGGAGCATATTAACTCTCATTCTGTTGTTCAGCAAAACCCTAAGCACTGCTGGTAATGTGCATTGTGTTCACCTCCAACATGGAGGTTTGCCGAATTAGCTTGCGCCAGTAAGTTTCTTCCTCCCAAACGCACTATGGTGCAATATAGGGAGAAAGAGAATGTGATTACAAACAGTAAGTTATTGCCTCGGGCACAATTAAAACTTTGCAGACACGCATTCCTGATTGCAAACTGAATCAGGTATGGTGTTGGTGGGGCATGTTGCTTGTTAATTGGTTAATTACAGAGCAGAAAGGCTTGCTATACAAGTATTAACTGGGAAATCTGCTCCACATTTTCTGTCAGTCCCACATGTAAACCAGACATCGGGGCAGCCCCTTGACTAAAAATAAGCTCATCAGCAATTTGGAGCTGTGTGGGCTGTCTCTCATCATGATGGAAAAGCTTTCACAAATGGGCGATCGCTGCACACACACACACTACAATGTTCTCCTTCAAAACCTACAGTCTCACTAGATGTATTTGTTGCCATAGAAGCAGCGATGCTGTTATATTCGGAGTCAGAGAAAAATGCCTTCATCTGAGTAATTAGGCAAAGAATGAGAATGGTTGCACACAAGTCTCGTCGGGTTATTACTGCAGTAATTTTGAATAAAGTAAGAGGTTTGAAATGTATCTTGGAACTGAATGGAATATATACTTTGAATCAATCTGGTGACCATGGATTGGCCCAAGGACTGTGAAGTGCACAGCACCAATGACTTAACACCGTGACTTGCAGGTGTATTGCTTCATGCCACATGTTTCTGACAAAGTCAGGAAAAAAACAGCCCAGGGCATGGACTGGCCACAAGGACAGCCTGCACACACGCACACACACATACACACACAGATGTACACATGCACACCTCATAACTCTGGAGGAAATGTTGCGATTTCTTAGTCAATGCCTTCAATGCCACAAATCCTACAGGTCTTACTCGGAGCCAGTGTTCACTGTTGCTTGAATAAATCAGAAGTGTTTTCCGACTGCAACTGCATTTGGCTTTGATTAAAGCAAAGCCACAGGCTAAAAGCTGTCCACATCCCTTTATGAGCATGCTTTTCTGACCTTTCTGTTCAGCGAGTCTTCTTAGGACTGAGGACTTGACACAACATGACATGTTGCCAGGTCAGTAAACATGGTGTTGTTGGAGATGAAACAGCAGCAAGCAGAAAACAAACTGGAGATTTTATGTACACTTTGATTTCTTCTCATCTATTATGTACAGCCAATGGTTTTGATTGAATGTGTGGTGTACATTTATTATAGGTTATCAAAATTATTGCTATCTGTTTTTAGTATTGTATTACCTTGGCTAATTTTTTTCCACACATTTAAGGATAAAGGGGACAAATCTAACTATTTTATGTGCATTTTGTTAAATTAATTGTATAGTTAGAAAATTTTCTGACTCATAACTTTTTATTCATGCACCTGCTTACAAATCAATGGAAAATATCAAATAATTAATCAGTTTTAAACTCCATGAAAGCCTGTTAAACACATCCTGCACCTCAGCTTTGTGGAATATTTTAACATTACTCAGTGAAAGAATGTACTCATTTGTATTAGTAACGATCAGTAACGTGGTTGTTAATGGTCATAATGATGCAGCTTGGACTCAGACTGCTGAGCACTGCCTAAATTCCTGCCCGGTCCTGCAGTGTTTTTATATTCTTTAGGAATACCCGAAACATGAAATATACTTGAAAACAACTGGGTCAATTCACTTTTCAACATCACTTTCCAGAAATCATGACCCCGTAACTCAAGATAATCCACAGACCTTGTTGTGAACAGTTTCATGTAGGAACCATTCTGTTTGTGTATCACTGAACAGCTAACTCAGCTAACAAAGCTAACTAACATTCCTCAGCTGAGGTGGAGGCCATTAATATTTACACCCCACCCTGTCAGGAGCACAAGCCTTCATGTTGTTCTGACATGAAGCTGTTCACAACAAGGTCTGAAGAAAGGGAAATTGCTATTGAACTTTTTTGCTTGTTTGTTGTTTTTCTTTTCTGGCATTTTGAGCACCATAAATGGAATGCCATCTGGCTCCATTATATTGGAGAGACGACAGACAGCTCTACAGCTCACATCTCCAAAACACACACCAAAACTATCTAGATATATAAACTGCAATCACTGCAGTTACAAGGAAAAATATGTATTGCTGATTTTGGAGTGAACTTTCCCTTTAATGTAAGTTCTCCGCTGTTGAACAACACACCAACAACATACCAGCTAGCATCTTTCCTGTAACACAACTATCCACTTGTCACCGTCTCATTTCAGTTACATTACAAGTAAACAAATCAGTAATTGCCGGTAAATGATCAAATTATTTGTTGCAACATCTGTTTACATAGCTTTGTTTCACATTAATCTGCCTGTAATGTGAAATTGGTGATAAACCTAAGGTTAATGAGGCTTGACAACAGAAAATTAGTAGCCAGTAAATGGAGAGGTAAGTCTTATTTTTACATGTTCTGAACAGACTGCAGATTTCTGCAGGGTTGGGGAGGACGACAAAGATGGATGTGCTGTCTGGTATTTGCATCACTTTGGCACGTACTTGTTTCTGGATGTTGGCTGCCAGACAGTAGCTAATACTAGTGAGCAAGCAGATTAATACTGTATCCCCTCCAACACTCCCACCACATTGAGAATTATTTCTACAATAAACCAAACAGAAATCAAAAAGGTTCTGTTTTGTTTTCTTATGTAATTAAAGAAGAGGAATCTTTCTGCACCTTGGAAAGCAGCTCTTCAGTTGATCCAGACTGTGGCGACGCCTTTGCCAATCGGTCTACAGGCTGGCAGTCTCAGTCAGTGGCCCACTAAGTCCAGGGTTGCACAGGTATGCCAAGGTGCCCACCACCCACACATTCATCTTATCTATCGCCAGGTTGGCTCAGATGTTGAAAAACTGCTATTTTTTCACTAAAACAAGCCTAGAGGTATCGATGGAGAGGAAAATAAGATGCTTTATAATGAATAAAAAGAATATGGTGTTTGCAATTTTGGCAGAGTGCACACAGCTTGAATTCATAGTGGAAATGTGAGTTAATATTTGCACAATAAACTAATATTGGGATAGAATGAAGTCTCAACAAACTAATACTAAAGTAATTACTAAACCTGTAAAGTAAGTAAATACACACAGTAGTTTTTGTTTGATAATAATTATAATACTTTGAATTATTTGTTCTTTTAAAAATAGAACCATCCTCCCCTTGTTATAAAAGCAGAAAAACAGGACCTCTTGATGATGAATAACAGATGATTTTACCCAAGCGAAAAGCCTGAACACAGCCAGTTGGTTTGAAAGGAGAGACAGATGAATAAGTGCATTATTTTAACAATAAGATGTGACTGCAGTTGGGGGAGTATCCTGGCTGGAGTCTCAGCAGGATTTCGGATTCAAACATTATTCTTAATTATAAACACTGTTGTACACAGTTTTGTTTTCTGATCCCCTCTCCCCCTCACACACTCTTAATCACATTGCTAACACCGTCACAACAGCAAAATCTTAAGCTTGAAATCACACAACCCACACAGAGTGCTATCATCTGATAAAAGATGGATGATGTGAAGTAATTTATTATGGCACTTGCTCATACTGGCACAGAGGGTTACATCATTGGCAGTATGAAATGGTGCCTTGCAGCTAATATCCTGTAGATTGATAGGATATTTTCTCCATGTCTGTCTCTGCCTTTCCTGCCTTCCCCTAACAATGCCAAGAGGGTATAGACTGTTGAGATTTGTGCACAGAACAAATCATGCTGTTGTTCTTGTACTGTTTGACAAACATCCAAGAACTCAGGGTGGATTGACTCAGACTTGCATATCTTTCTGTGGTTTTGGAAACTAAATGGAAAGTGCCAGGGGTGAAGTCATGGCAGAGGGCGCCATGAATGGGCAAACTGATTTAACAAGCACAGGACAGACAGATGGTGTAGCGGAACAAAAAACACAGAAAAAGGGACAACAAAAAGGTAATAAGAGCAAGAAGGCCCACATCAGAGGAAAAGAATGGCAGAGAATCCCCCTGGTGAAAAATTGTTGTGCACTGCGGTTCTCAGATCTCACGTCCAGAAAACATCTTCAAATACAACAGGAATAGCAACACACCACAGTGTCCAAATGTTTGAGATTGTCATTATCCTGATCTGTCACTGTATCAGTTGGCAGGATCAAAGTCAGCAGCCCTGACTGAGGTTAAAAAGTTGTGATTCAAAACAGGAAGGAGGAAGAAATAGTTCTCTTGATACACATCATATTTCAGCAATCCATGATAGCAGGATGTTTTGGCAACCCAGGGGATTCAAGAGGCTCCACAATTAACGTGAGAAACACAGTGGCTTTAATAAAGAAATAAAGGAACAAACTATAACTACACATGGGAGCCATAGTTTCCTCCTAGTGGGTAGGTTCATTTAAAAAGAGGGGTTCATGGAGTCTATCTTGTTGGGATGTGTAGGGCAGTCAGAGGTGTAACATGTTTTAATCTGTAGGATTGTTCACTTGGTTGCAAACCCCGGCCAGAGGAACTAAATGGCGAGCTTGGCTGAGGGTAAATAAAACCTGAGGTAACATCACACAGCTACACAAACATCCTTTAGGCTGATGAAGAGCTCCTTCCTGAAACACTCTTCAATCTACAGCTAAGTCAGTTTAGGCAGAACCGCATTTCTCTCAGGGGCATCTGTCTCATAACTAAATAACATTGTACATGCATCAGTAATCATGGTGTGCAGAAACAAGGTGCAAACATCTCCCACCTTTTTGCCAAGATTTAATCACTACAAAACAGGAAATTTAAGTCATCAACTAATCACCATCGCATATTAAACTGAATGACATCCACCCATACTTATTTTAACCCGTGACATCACTGATAGCATCAGCAAACATTTAAGGAAAATGGCTTTGGATGGAAGATAAAAATTTAGATCAGAAGCCCACTGTGTAAAAGAAACAGCATTTAATTCCCCTACTCCAATAAGTGAGAGGTGAGCGTGCTGCTTTGTTTCTTGAATTTCCCTCGGGATCAATAAAGTATCTATCTATCTATCTATCTATCTGTTTTTCTGTCTGTACTGTCTCTGAAGCAGTTTCTTTAAGCTTACAGACTATGATGTCAGTTAAGGAAGGTCTTTTGTTTGAAATTTTCCCACGTTTATTCACAATTCAGATGTGGGATTAAAGGCTAACGAATTTTCAGACAGGATGGCTAAAACATCTCTTAATATGAGGCAGATAATCGACATTCCATTTGGAAAAGAGCAAAACAGTTAGAAAATATAGAAACTTTGGCCAAAGAATCTGGGTGAAGACAGGAAGGGAAGAATGTACTGTAGAGTACAAAAGAAGAGTGTTATTAAAAGAAGTGAAAGAGAGGAGAAGATAACCCTTGTGCATCTTTAATGTACCTCCAATGCAAATATATCCTCATCAGTAACAGACGATCAGAGCATCTGCACGAGTTGTTTGCAAAGCGAGAACATGCCAAGAGGGACGGAGGTTGGAGTTGAGCGGACAACATTCACCCACACACCTGTGTTCACATCCCATGTGAAGACAGTCATAATTGTAATGGGTGGGACAAACATTCTTGTTTGTGACTGGTCAGAAATCCAGTTCCTGGTGACAGCCATAACAGACTATTTTAACAAAAGACACTCTTATCTTTAAAGGAAAGAGCATGAAAGTATCCAAACATATGCCTAATCAATTTATTTGAATATCAACACAAATGTTTAGCTTGAAGTCTAGGTGCTGATTGTTGGCAACATAGCCCTTCTACCACCTCCTCCAGCCTGTTTGTGGTGGTTTATCCCTGGTGGTTTAGCTCTTGATTCAGCCCACAATGCGTAAATAATAGATGAGCTTTTATTTCTGCATGTAGAATCAGAGATAATCAAATTAATGACAACGTGTAGTGAAGGAGAGAGTGGGCACCAACATACGTCCAAGGTCATTTCCATAGACTGGCCTATTCCAACTACTAATGGTTACGTTTGTATTCAGCTCAAACACATGCCCCAATCATTTACTCCACCAGAGGCATGTGTGTTTGGTAGTGAGTCTACTGAGAACCATTAGGCTAATTTGGATCCCTGTGTGTGCATGTGGAAGCGTGTACACGCATGTGTTCAAATGTACACGTGAGCTAATTTAGATTTTAAACAATGTACTAGCAGGACACTTCAAAAGGACCGCTGTGCCGGAGCCTACATATTTTCTGTATATGGACTGTTTGTAGCCTCACAGTATCGATATTTGCATACTTGAAATATGAAATTGCTCTCAGCATAATTATACCCGTGGAGAAGTGGCATCCATGAAAGCGAGTGAAGAGGACAGTAAATGGCATCAGACCAACTCAATAAGATTTTCTATGTTCCATACATTTATTATGATATTTGACGCATGAAATTGATTATTTTTACATATTCATCATTTGCCCACATGACTGGTTGTGGTGTTACAGGTCTCAGCACTCTACAGAGTGACTAGTGACCTTAGGCTGGTCCTGTATAAGTAAAAAGTGAGCAATGACAGATCTTGTCACACACGCACACACATACACACACACACACCTCAGTGCTGACTGTTGAGATAAATAAATGAACATCCGTGGTCCCTCTCCACCCATAAAATATAACCCACACCCCATCCCCAGGTTGTTGTGATTTGGAAGCAGCTGTTGTTGTGGTGGATTCGCCCCTCTCTTCCAGATCACGTTTCCCCTCTGCTTCTCCCCAGGGAAGCTCTGGTAATATTTTTGCGGTTGGGAGGGGTGTTGAAGAGGCGGTGGAGGGGATATGCGGGGAGAAACCTCGTCTCGTTCTCTGTCAGAGCTTTAAAGCCCAAGGAGATACTTTGAATAATGGAGCACCTGTACCGACTGTTGGTGCACAACACATGCACACACACTTGCACCCATGCATGTGCTCGCGTACAGTAAATGTGCTTTTGGTGAAACAATATAAACTCTGGAAAAGATCAAAAATGCAAAGAACTTAATCCAATAAAAGGTTTATCAAAGGGTTCTGACTGTATTTGAGCTGCATATTTTATTTAGAGCCAAAACACTCATTACTTTGCTATTAAACTCTCATCTAGCACAATTTGCAGATGTATGTACTCTGTCATCTCTGGAGATGTCACCATGAACAGCACATTTAGAAATTATCCATTTGTAACAATGTGGATTTCTCTCCGTCTCTTTCTCTCCTCACCCAGCAGCAAAGCATCTACATTATTGCTAATCACCTGCTATTTCTATTTGAATAAAGGGGCGATTATTCATTTTCCACTTTTGAACACTGTTTCAATAATAGCCTTCTCAGAATCACAGATTATGTAGGTAAATGACTACAGTGACTGTCGGTTTTTTTCTTTCAAAGTTTTTCAAATTGTTTGTAGCTGATATTTTGTTGCTGTAAATTGATTTCTATTTGCTTTATTACAGATATAGACACAACAAGGTTGAACATGACAGGAAAAGCACTTAAATACTGGATTTGCTGTCGTTAAAGTGGCATCTGCTGCGCTTGAAGACTTTTGATTCATACTCCCAGTCCTGGCAGAATCAGCTAATGCAACCGCTAGCTGCACAGCTGACTGAGCTAACCAGCAGATGGCAGCTATATTTACCGTATTTTATATAGCAACAGTTAGCGATGACTGTACCTTTGCAAGAAGTGAAACTATATAATTCTTGTCTCATTTTTCATCTGATAACCAATAAATTCAACAAATTCACACTCACATATACAATTATATAATTACTAAATATCAATTTTCATTTGGTGGTAGCTCGGTAATGTAGTAGTCGATACAGGACAAGTAACAACATTCTCATAAACAAATGATGAAGCTGGAGTGTTTTAAAAAGTAAGAAAACAACCAAAAATAAATAAATAAATGAATAAATAAAATCATAAAATGGCTTCATACAGCTTGTCAGGAGATTGCAAATGTGAAAAAACGTTCAAGCTAACTCTTTTAGCTTAGCTGCTAGAGTGAGCTTACAAAAAACTTCTTTTGAATCAATCTGGGATCTCTGCACTAACAGATACTCTGTTTACACTGTACAAGCGGTTGGTACGGTCTTTTATTTTTTTTACATTCTATAACAAGTCCTTGGCTGCCTCTTCTTTAGTTGTTGAGGAGAATGCTGCAATGCTTTTTTCTGTGAAGCTTTTGAAGACGTAGAAAGATCACCTGACTTTCCGGAGGAGCTGCAGTTAGTAGACTGGATTTTCTAAGCTAAGCTAATGGTCTTCCTGGTTATAATAGAGATCCATAACTTTTATGTACAAGGGAGTAAAGGCAACCATGTATGCATTTTCTACAGTGTATGTGTGTTGTAAGATGTGTTTGTGTACTAGCATATTTAAATGTGCACACAGAATTCCTCATTAATCCAAGGTTTATGGTTATGGTTGGTGCAAAAAAAGCATTTTCTTTTCCTAAATAAGTCATTTTGAATTCAGCACCCTGAATATGTTTATTGCCATTGTCTGTGGAATACGCTGCAGCTTTTTTAATAGCCTGCCCGGTGTGCACTCATCAATCACAGAGCGGGAGCAGGCCTCTCGCTCTCTCCACATACGCTAACTGAGTTACAGGGCTCCGAAACTAACTCCAAGTTTTGAAATGTGATAAAAGTAATCACATTTCTCCCAGTCAGTATCCTTACAGATGTGAATCGATGACATTAATTACTGCATCTTATTATACACCACAAATGTGTTTTCGTTCACTCTTATTTATGAAAGAGGCCCAGATAATTTACCAGGAGGGCTGGGAATTATGGGAACTGGTGGCGGGGTTGGCAGCAGGAGAGTCATATCCAAAAAAAAAAAAAATATTCAACCCTCAGTATGCAACATTAAACACTGATGGGAAGGAAAGCAATACTTAAGTTTGTGCGACATTGCTGTTTCATTATTTCTGTTTTACACGATGCAATATCAGCTTTCTGTGTGGAAAAAAAGCGATTTCAGGTTTGTGTGTTTCAGAAAAGCTCTGTAGTTTTCTAAAGATTTTGTTACCCCACCGGCCACATGTGCCAAAAGACTACATCGGCATGGCATCAGAGGATAAAAAAGATATTAAACAATTTCAAACCTCAACGGCCACATAGCAACAGATAGCAAAAAGGAGTCCAAAGGCCTGCGGTGACAGAGCTTCTAACTAAGACAGAACGCTCCTCCTCACAGACTAGTGACATTACCAAGGGCAGCAATGCACGACTAAAGCTTCATAATTGTTTGGGTTTCCTTTATTATTCACTCTTTATGGCTTAGCTCCCATATGAAAAAGAAATCACTCTCACTCAGAGGCATGTTACAAAGTATGAAATATAGAGAAGAGCTCAAATTACGGCCCAGTTCATTTAAGCATTACGACAGAAGACATCCTTGTAGCACCGGCGTTGAGCGGGAGGAAGGTTCCCCAGAGGGAGCCACCGTGTCTCTGCCATTTATCCTTGTTAAAATTTCAATAACACAAGTCTCTTGCACATGACGCTTCTCAGTAGGCTCATCAATACAAATGGGATTTGTGTGAGTTTAACTGTGGATACTTTTTTTCCATCAGGGAATATCACTACTTCCTATTATTCATTTTTAAGGACTTTAATGTTTGCATGTTTCAGTCTTTATTAACAAGCTATCATAGCGTTTTTTTTCCATTCTAAATAATTTATTTCTACTGTAAGATAAAGACAGAATTGGATTATACTGATGACAGTGTCATAACAGGTTAATTGGTTACACTGTATTCTCAGAAAACAAATATGTTCCTCCAGTCATTCTTCTTGATGTTTCATATAGACTCATTACAGTAATGACACTATCTCCTCATCATCTCTTTGATCATCTTATATTCATAAAAAAGATTAATGCTACTTTACTTAACCCTAAAATCACATAATTGGTTATTCTTTCCTAAACGTAGCTCTCCATGTCATATCAGTCCTAAAAATAATTGCAATAATGAGTTGCTTTCCAAAGACACACATTTTAATTAGGGTTCTTATTAGAGTTCTTTGCCCAGAACAAAAATAGATTTTAAACTGCCTCTGTTTGGCAGGCGTTTTTCAAAAGAAAGGCACAGGCTCCGAATTCGTATGCAGCAGAGCCACGAGCATGAGCCGCCTGGTGAGGTGAAGAGTGGACAGGTTAAGAGGTTCCAAGCCACTGAAGGAGAGATGCAGGCTGTGATGGTTTGGAATGAGAGTGACGTGCTGTGTGAGTGTCAGGCTGGCACTTGCCACAACTGGTGGTATTAATAAGACTGGGCTAAGATGAGCTCTGGGACGTGGGTGACTCAACATGTGCTGGTGCCGCTGATGGGCAAGTGCAAATGAAATTAATGGGTAAGGGAAATCAAGTGAGCGAGCTCGAAAATCAAATTACCAATCCAGCTCTCAAACAAATTAGTTGTGTGCCAAAGTTGTAATTGATAGCAACACATGAGCATGCTATTGGATCCGACAATGTGATCTAGCATGCGTTGCCTCTGATGTGATTTGCTGTTGAATTATCGTGATTAAATATTAAAGATGTGGATGACAGTACACCCCACAACACACACACACACACACACACAATGGTGTGCATGGCCTCATAGGACATGGCCATGTTGGGGGGACAGGCTGAATCCTAAAAGGTTCATCGTCTAGCCAGCAAACAATGTTTTAAACTCATTCTCACCTGGCATCTTTCATACAAAGGACATAATTCAAAAAGAAGAAAACAAATTCTGTGTCACTGAAAAGAAGCACCACCTACACAGCAGTAGAATACAGTGTGTAATATCATTTATTCTGACAGCTACAGCAGCTCTTGTGGTAGCATTTATTTGTTTGGTTCATAAATGTGTAAACTCCAATTCCTATTAAAGGCTTACTCTCGCCAGTTCTCTCTCTGTGTGTGTGTGTGTGTGTGTGTGTGTGTGTGTGTGTCTTTTGATACAAGGCTTTCTCTTTTTCTCTCCAACGTCGAGAGAGGGCTTTTATATAACGAACTGAGATGCTTTTAATAAAATATAATGATCAGCCAAAAATTGGTCTGAAATCAAACACTCCACTGTGGCTCAGCAAAACGCATATCTCAAGGCACATCCACTCCGCCTGCATAAGATATGAGAGATGTTTTTTTTGTTGTTGTTTTCTTTTTTTTTTCTTTTTTTTTTTTAGATTTGCAAACCTTCAAACCCCCTGAAACATCAAGCCGTTACTACTCCACCAAATTCTCTTTCGCACATTCTTTATGGTGTGGGGAAAAATTTCACCAGTAGCTATCAGCTTCATAATTCATAAAACACTGCATACAATTGGAATACCAATTGGCCCTATAGCACACAAAGACAATACAGAAAGTAATTTGAGTTTATTAATAATTTCAATACTGTTGCAATGCCATGTAATGTCATCTAATTTGCACTTTCACCTATTTAGGAAAGCAGCTACACAGTGTAAACAATAATAAAACAGAATCTAAATTTAAAGAAAGAAACATAGGCAGCAGGAAAGTAATAAAACTTAGTCCTGTCTTTGTTTTCCCTTTATGATCCACTCTTGCTAATAATGGATTATTTGAAAAGTTCATCCTAATTAAATAGTGTATGCAGCACAATCCGCAATTCCTACAATCCATTTGGGTAAACCCTCACAAACAAATACTGTATACTGCACACACAGTATCTGCTATGCACACATGGACATCACAGTACACAAAAGTGCCCATAGAGCCTCGGAGAAGTACACATGCACACATCAAATCATCCAGCCTGTCATGCCTGTACTGGACTTCATCCCAGCCTGACATTTCATGTGACTTTTTCCGTGCAGAGTCTGGTTTAACATGTGGTTTTGTTGTGTTTGTCTCACTCAAGAACTGTGCTTCAGAATAAATTTGAGGTATTGTACTTCATGTGAGTACTTGCATTTTCAGCTGCTTCATACTTCTGCCCTATATTTCAGTGAAAAACTGAACTGACAGCTTTAGTGACTTTACAAATTAATATTTCTACACGCAAAATATGCAGAAAGTCTATAAAATATAATGATTTGTAATCAGCAGTATATACTGTGTAGAGCTGAAATGATTAGTCAGTTAATCAATAAGTAGAAGGGCAGGAAATTAAAGGGCAACTTTTTTTGAGAGCTGTTTCAGTAATTTTTAACAAAAACATATCATGGATTGAACTCAATAAATGAGAATATTTGCTTTTTAGTTTCCATATTTTAGTCATTTTATGTAACAGATATAAATCTTTCCTTCAACACTGGGTACAGCAGTCATTCTGTATGCAGTGCAGTGCATTTTTGTAACATTCATGTGTGTACTGTGTGCATTTTGCTGCATACTTGCTACCCCAAGTGTGTGTGTGTGTGTGTGTGTGTGTGTGTGACAGCGTGCTTGTGCATGTGTGCATATGTGTCCCTCTATCAGTGCAGAGTCATCTCCTTTGAAGTCTGTTTACTGTGCCGAAGCCTTGCTGAGAACACTGGGATGGCAATCTGTGACACCATTGACACCTGGCATGTAAACATTGACAATAACTCAGTCATAAAACCTCCTGCGGGTTTGCCCTTTCTTACCTTCATAGGCTTTGGCTACAGACACGACGCCCCCTCTGTTCACAGCGAACTCCTCTTTCTCTTTCTCTCTCTACTTCAACAGCCTTTATTTTGACTTTAAATAAGGACTCATGAAAACGTAACCGACTTCATCAACTTCTGTTACAGTTTCATAATGCAGTCGCTCGCCCCGTAGTCCACTGATTTAACTTTTTTCTAACTACAAACCTGAAGTACTGTGCTCTTTTATGTAGCGCTTTCAATGTATCCATTATACTGGGAGACAGCACCATGGGTCCTTTAATTCAAATTCCTGTTTTACTTTCACTTATGTTACCACTTAATGTTGAATAAGGTACTGAATTTCTGCTAACTTAAGATACATGTAAGTCTAACTGGCTGATTTTTAACCTTGTAAATCCCTCTGCTTTTAACCACATCTGTTTAGTAATATAACAAAAGGAAAATGAAATGACGTTAAATGAAATTATATTTATTCACAAAATAAAATGTAATTTAATTTAAAAAAAATAATAATAATTTTGGTGCTTCTTCAATGGTACTGCAACCAAATATATGGGCACTAGCCTTGGCAAAGTACATGACCACAGGTGAGTATGCTTTAAAAGTGACTCAAAATACCCTGTAAACCTGAGTGACAACATCATAGCATTTCACAACACCAAACGCAAGATCACCATCACCATTAACACTGCTATGAATTAACTCTTAAATTTAGTGGACAGGATTACTTAATGGCTAGTACCCCATAAGTTCTTTAAGGAACACGTGACATGAACCAAAACTACCATAAAACTGAAACACATCAAAACTGTCACTGTTGTGGGCCCACGTAGAAAAATAAAATAATAAACCGCTATTAGAGTCATGAATAAACCAAACCCTTGGAGGCCTGAATGTAGTCACTGAGGGGTGCTGCTAATGTCCTCACGCCATTAGGTGAGTAATGTAACGATAAGTAACTCACTCCTGATGAAGAGTCTTCTTACGACGTGATCGCGATGAAGAATAAAGGTCCAGGCTTAGCCAGGGTGTCCATTATGAAGCACAAGTCCATCTTGGTCCTAGCAGCGATGACGATGGGAAACAGTGGGTCTCCCTCAGCCCCAGAAGAGCAGCGTGGCTTTCCCGGTCTCAAGGGTTAGCGAAGCTGGATGCTTCAATGTCTATTCATGCTACGTTAGCAAATCACTAGCAAACACGCTAACTGGCGGCTAAGCGTGAAATTGGCTGCTTACACTGTGCAGATTAGCTCCCAAACTTTATAAACATTAAACACTTTTCTAGCCACATACACACTTCCTACAAATGAGTAAGGGTAATTTAATGTCAAAACTTTCCAAAGAACTCACTTGTTTTTTTTAGCTAGTCGCTACAGTGGTTTTAGAGACGTAGACTCCCGAGCGGGCTCTGTCTATCTTAAGGCCCGCCCACCAAGCCAATCAGATTTTGAATAACGTGATGTCTCTCTGTATTGACTAATCTGAGATACATGAACAGAAAACACATACATGTTAGAGTGTCACCCCTGGCGGAAGTGTCACCCCTGGCAACATGTGGCGGAATGTACGTTACCTTCAAACTATGAAACAGTTACGTTCTTAAAGTGACATAGCCCTTAAAGAAACTAACGTGTTGAAGTGACCTGGACTTTTAATGCCTTTTAATGACTTTTAATGACTTTTAATGCCTAGTCAAGCGAGCATGAACTGATGAAGCCTCTTGGATGAGAGGTGAAACGTCTTCAAAGACAAATAACTAAGTCCAGTTGCATTCGATTGAATTTCCTTGAGATAACTATGACCTGGATGAATGAGAATATTCACAGGCTTTTAATGCCGTAGCTATATTATGTCTACTAATATTTGTACACAGTACCAAATCTGAGGTAATCCAATGCTACACAAGAGGCAAATCAAAGTACTACATTCAATGTCTAACTTAAGTAAAAGTACAAAAGTATAAACAGCCAAATGTAGTTAAAGTATAAAATGTAAAAGTACTCATTCTGTGAAAAATGCTTTTTTTGTGACATGTCAAATTATTATTTATTACATTATCAGAAAGTCACTTTCTGGGTGAATATGATTATATCATGAATGCATATGTTCATAAATAACTGTAACTGTATGTGTGTGTTACTTGTGTGGCTTACATTTCATAGTGCAACATTGTGCTGTAAAATATTAAATAAAAAACCTTGATTCCTCCATGAACAAGTGTTTTCAGTAGCGTTTTACTGTTGCAGCAGGTCGAGGTGGAGCTCATTTTAACTGCTTTATTTGCTGTTAGCTCATTTAGTCCAGTAGTTGCAAACCTGAGGGTTGAGCCCTCTGACAGGTAACCAGATAAATGTAGTTGGAAGATGTTTAATGGGGCAGGACAGATGAAAAACAAAGCTAAGCTACATAAATTTGCATACATTTCGTCAGACTCCTTTCTAATCTTTGTTGCATGTGAAATAATGGATAATTTTACCTCTTTGGGCCTTGAACAGTTATTCAAATCAAGTTTAGAGGGAAAATCTGTGGTTGTTAGAAATGAAATGTGAGGGGCCTCAAGTACTTATTTGTAGCTGAAAAAGTACTTAACCACTGGTTAATTCTATAACAATATGTTGCATTTTATAAGCTGATAATACAAGTATGTTTCTCATGTAAGCATCTTAATCTGCAAACCAACTATAACTGGTACAAAGTCAAGTACCTCTAAAGTAAACTACCTGTAAATCAGGACTAGCATCCCTCCTGGGCCGAGGTGTAGAACATGTTGCAGCTCTATGTGTATAGAAGTCATCTTGTCATTGATTTTTGAGAGATTTAAAAGCATGACACCATATATTTTTGTCAGTTATTCATTAATGTATGTTTTACTGAGACAGTTCCTTTTTTTCTGGAGCAGTTTCTTCTCCAAAAAGCGAGGATTTATGGTTTCCATTTCACTTTGAACTTCACTAACCACTTGTCTCATGTCACTTCCTGGACCAATAATCTCACACTCAGCGCTGTCCTTGCTCACACTGAGGGCTCTTATGACAAACAGTTTACCTTTTGAACATAATTTGTCACCAGGGCAATGCTGCTTCATTATCATATCATCCTTCTAACTCTTGCCTTTGTTTTGACAGATAGCTTTCATAAGTCACTGGTAAAAACCTTCAGCGGACGTTTGGGGTTTTACTGTCACATAGGCTCCATCTGCTCAGTTTGGTGGGGTTTTTATGCAGCGCCATCATTCACCTCCCACAAGCCATAAACACTATCTCTCTGCACTCTCCCACTTTCACCCCCGTTGCACTCACTTTTTCTCTCTCCCTTGCAGTGTGGAGGTCTTTTTTATAATTCTCTTTCATGGGAAGAAAAGACAACAGAGCAAGAAAATAGTAGGCAGTGTATTGGTAACACACAGAGGTTTGATGTATCGCCAGTGTTAAAGCACATGCCCCTCTTCTCTTCTTTTTTTGCATAAAACATATACAGTGAATGACACTGCACCTGACTCTTTAGAGGAAAAAATAAGTTCAAAGACTTTCTGAGGAATTTAGTCGATTACAAAACGTTATTCTGAAAAGAGGAGCTCAACTTTTGACTCCTGCAGTAGCAGAGATGCGCATACCTGCATGTGCAACTGCTTTGTTTTTAAAACGTCACTAATGAATACATGACATAATCTCTGTTAATTTCCCCGTTTTGATATTGCTGAATTTAGAGCACCTACCATACGTTTGTTCACAGCCAGCAGAGTGATGTATGAACCCTGCCCACGACAGACATTAGGGATGAGATACAATTGTTTTCCCAAATCAAAATAAATGGGTCACACAAGGTTCTCATATCGTCAAATATTTTGCAGTAGAAAGCCAACCCTGCAATATTGACTGTATAATTGAATCGTGTGAAAGCGCAGTCGATTTAAAACAATAGATTTGAGGGATGAGGAAACTGTCAAGTCATGCATCATAGTCAGCATTTCACCTTAGGTTGAGGACAAGATTACTTGAGTCCATTTCAATCACTCTTTCGCAAAATAGATCCAAGACATAATATTTTTCACACCAAAACAAGCTCTTGTGGCTCTTTTGACGTTCTCATAATTCAAATAAAAACTTTAGCACTGATGACGGTAAGAAAAACACACAGGGTTTAATCCTGATAAGAGCAATGAATACTTTTGGTGCTTGTGTCAAAATCCAACTTGGCCACAAGGCTCACCTATTAAAAGATCTTTTTCATTTCTTTTCACCTCCATCAATCTCCCCGTTTTTCTAATTTCAACTTTGTCATGTCCACTTTGTTCAATTAGAATCCACATATAGTGGGACTATATCAATTTCCTCCACCTGAACCAATGAAATTACTTCCTTCAACAATTTGGTCTTTGCAGGATTTTATTGGAGAACCATAACCATTTCTGAATGGAAAAAAAGATGGAGAAACGGAGCTGTATGGCCAATTCAACTGTTATCAATCACCAGACTTGGTTGGCTTCATATAGTAAGTGTTCTCGGTTGTTTTGACAAGATTTTCCTTCTGAAATGAAGCTGCAGCTGTACTGCTACACTGAACTTTCTGTGCAGAAGGAGCACAGGTCGAACTGAAGTGCTTTCTGTCTGGGTTTGCAGGTTATTCTGTAGATGATGTTTTTGCTTTGAATCAGGTCAAAGTGAACATTTTATCTTCACAGACATGAGAACAACTTAGATTGAGAACACTTTTTTTGTGCCCTTTGAGGCCTTTAAAACAAAGAAAAGCCTTTAAAACATTTATGCTGGCCGTAGTATAAAGGTTGTTTGAGATTGTTTAAACATGTTAACACACATGGGATGATACAAAGGACCTAAAGGAAGACTGAGTGAATAATACTGACACTGAAGGAAAGAATAAACATCAGCACACAAGACTGCGTCATAGCATCAGGCTGAGAATATAAGTCATGTTGTCAACTATTTGTCCACATCCTGTGAGCCCACCAAAATGTAAGTTGCATATTCAGGCTTTAAATTTAATGTTTCCTTGTGGATCTTAATAAAAACAAACGGTAAAAATTATACGACTTGGCCATCATTCTTAAAAACACTGTTTCTCTCTTTTACCCTCTGTCTCACTCTTATCTGTACAAATACACAGGAATATTTATTCCCCGAGCAGAGCATGAATTTTATTTTGAAGCATAAAACTTTAACATGTCTAGACAAAGCTGTGTATTCCTCAAGCATACCGAGGGCACACTGTCTTTCAAGGGCTCGTTATATGCTAAAATGCGGTATAATATTTGTGGTCTGAGTGAAAACTTTTCATTAAATTCAAGGCTGCTGCGTTTCTCTGGCATTTGCCTGTGGCATCATTGGCTCTGAACCGTACAGGCTGATCTCTAGGATCATTTCTCAGGTTCCCTCCGTGGGATTATTGATCCCTCTGTGATGAAAGACAGCACTGTACGATAGTGGTCCAATTACAGTTTCAACATCTGCAACACAGCACAATCATTTGCTTTCATTGTGTGAAGTGCATTATTAGTCATTTGCCATCCATGATCAGCCATCAGACCTCCTTGGAAGTAAGATCTTATTTAACTAGTCAAGGAGCATTTTGTTATGCGAAATAAAACCTAAAAAAAGGAGTAAGACATCCTCATAGCACGTCCAAAACAAGTGCTTTAAAGTAGTGCCAGTGCTATTATAATCTGACTATATATTTTCATGTGCAAACGTAAAGTGATGATCAATTACTACATTGTTTGTGTTCATTACCAGAATTGCCAGATGGCAATAAATGCAAATTTGCCAGTTTAAGTAGATTAATTAGTTAGTAATTGATGGTGTCCTGGGGTTAATGTTTTGCAGAGAGATAGACGGGTGGGGGCAGGTAGTGTGTCCAAACTGTGAGACATGTGTTAAAGAGACATGAGACAGCATACGTCTGATAAATACTTTGTATTCCCTCTGGCTATCCCCCCTGACGCTGACACCAGCCTCGTTTGACTTGGAACAACATTAGATGAGTTGATCCTGTACATGACTGCAACTGTTTGCCTTTACAATGAGACTCAGTCACGGGAAGGACACTGACCAACAGTAAGAGAAGATGAGGTGAGTGTTGAGGCACATCTTTAAAGGAGAGTGTATTTGTTCATTAATCTTTCCAGTGGTCATTCTCAGTGACAGCTTCATGAGAGATTCAAAAAAATCATATGATACGTGCATCCCGTGGTCACTATGACAACAGGGGCAAGCTATTAAAAGCTCAAAGTATAAAAATATATGAGGAAATAAATAGCACACGTGCACAAACTCAATCTTCTCTTGTGGTTTTGCTAACCAGCCAAACAGCACTAAATGAAAAATGCCTCCTTCTCTGTGTGGGAGACTTGACAAAAGACTCTTGCTGGCGGTAGTGAGGAGCGAATCCTACCTCGCTGTCAGTCTACCACCTGCATTGTTATGTTATGACACTTCAAACATCTGGAGTGCACTTTATGTTTTGAAGCATTCGATTTTCCACAGGATGAAATTGCCAATCAACACAGAGGGCAGCTGTGGCCTGGAGGCTTGTGAGGAGGGTTTGTGACTGCGAGGTTGCCAGTTTGACTCCCCAGAACATCTGGGAATACATGAGGCGGGGGAGGTGAATGAGAAACACTTTCTCCTCAACTCAATAGCTGCTGCTGAAGTGCCCATATGTAAGGCAGCGAGCTTCCAAATGATCCAGTGGTAATTCTCTGGCAATACTGGGCAGCTCCCACAGAATGAGACTGTCGCTGTGTAGAAACCCCCAGGCGTATTACAGGGAACATGCTTTTTATCAGCTTGCCTGGTGTGAAGTTTAAAAATGTCAGCAAGTAAAATAAATGAAAACGGGGAGCTTTTAATGCTTTTGATGTCCAGTATTTTCCAGTCAAACAGCATTATGTAGCTGGACTGAAACGTAAAATAACCTTGTGTGTTCCAGTGCTTTCTACTGTGGGACACCGCACATGAGGTAGGCTAGTCTGATGCACGCTTGAGATTTTTTTTCTCGGTCAGTATTACATCTCGATATATTAGGCATACTTCAGACTTTGCTTTTCTTTGCACACAGCATCCACGCTACATTTTGGCCATATCAGTACTTGCAGTATAGCATTTTGAATACAGTCTGTGTCTCCCTCCTGTGTTCCCCTCCAGGCTGTGTTGCCCTGCATTGCGTTCGTTAGCCCTGCCGTTCCCAGTGTTTTCTCCGACCAACCAGCTGCTTTCTTGTTCTGCTTTTCTTCACCTCATTCCCCTCACCTGAGCATCCCCACCCATCTCTCCAGCTGCACTTCACCCCCCCGCCCACACACACACACCCCCACACACACACACACACACACACACACACACACACACATCAGCTGAGCTTGCATCTGAGTGCAGGTTTCAGTTGAGCCTTCGTGTCTTCTGTGTCACACTTTCTGGGATTTCCAGGGTGTAATTCTGCTTCTGATCCATGCTGTCTGCAATGATGGGGCGAAGTTAACCATTTCACAAAAAACAAGAATATATCATTACAATACTGACTCAAAACACTTTGCCAAACTGTTGTCAGTAAACACGTTTTGTTTTTATTTATGTTTTACACATACTGTCCCAACTTTTTTTTTTTTTTCACAATTTGAGTTGGAGAATTTATTAAAAAAATCTGATAAAATATGCATTATGTATATATAAGATTAAAGCTCAGAGCATTTCTGAGCAAAAGAAATGCAAAAACAGATGCAGAGAAAGACAGCAGAAAGAAAATCTGATATTCTGAAATAATAGGCCTACCATAAGTTTATATTTAAATATTAATTTTACATACAAAGCATAGTGCATTGACTTGTTAGATGTTCTATTTTCAGCAGTCACGCAGCACACAGTGTCAACACTGTTGCTGTACATAAGGTTGTTTTGTAATTACATCAGCTGTAGTGTGAATGCTTTGTTTTCTAACTGTCTTATAATGTGTTAAGTTAAATTCATTGTACACCCGGTGTGCTGTTTGGTTGTGTCTATATTTAATATATATGAGAAAACATAACATAACAGACTGTAATGGCAGTGATGGAATAATACAAATCACGATGCAGCACATTTTCTGCAAATTTAATAAATAAATAAAATTTCTTATTACATTTTCAATCATATATTCAACAAATAAAAGGCACTCACTCATATTTATTTTTCTCCTTATTTTGGTAAAAGAGGTTTGTGGTTTGACTTTCTTTGTCAGCAGAAGTCAACCAAAGACACAACTCACGTTTTGGATTTTTTTTTTCTTCCTCGATTCAGTTTTCACAACGGCAGGTGAGCCTTGCAATGGAGGAGACTTGATGTTAAATACGCAGCTTATCAATGGGCTCAAAATCATCAAAATGACACTGCAGTAACCTAAAAAGTGATAAAATAGCATACATTAAAGAGGAGACCTCGCACCAGAATCAGGACATTTGTCTCATTCTTCGTTAGACATCGCACATCCCAATGACTGATTTGCATAAATGCAGTAATAAATAGGTCATTTTTTTCATACTACCCATCTTGCTAAGTTTAATCATTTGGTGGACCTGCTTTCAGTTGTTTTAGACAAGAACTACTTTATGGAGCATGAAATCTGGCTAAGATTATGCCCGTGTGTTAACAGTGTGTCATTTAACACATGATGAACAAGTTGTTGTTTTTTAGTGTCATCTGGCACGAAAACCTGCAGTCTAGGTGAACTATCAAATTAGATCATCCCTTTGGTGTTACAGTGAGAGGGTGTAAATGTGTAGGCCTGGGTGCCTGTGCAGTCAAGTGTATGTGTGGATATTCAGTTGCACTCTCATGTGTGAAGTTACGCCTAATATTGGCTCCAAGTTTTACTTTAACACAGTTTGAAGTAGCTGAGATCCAGTATCAGAGAACTGTAGAAAGAAAAAGGGCAGTTTAGGCGGTACTGAAACTCTCACCTTATGCTCTCTTATCTGAAACACAATAAACGTCCTGACCTCAGACCTGAAGGCAAAGAAACAATTCAAATATACCTTTGATCACATCTGATTCAGTTTTCTAGTTCTGCAAGTTGAGAGAGTAAGGAACCGCGAGGCAGACAGCGAGAGAGAGTTGGGGTGGTGGCCCTCAGCGTTTCTCAAAGAGCTTTTTCAGAGCCTTTGACAACCTCACTTGACACGGCAGCATACTGATCTACAGGAGCCCACGCAGAGGCACACAGCGATCTCTCCGAGGTTTTGGGTACTGTGCGTAATACCAAACAGAGCCTGTGTGGAAGTGATTTAGCTGCTGTACTGGGGAGCGGATATGTAAAATAAAGCTGCAACCAAAGATTATGTCCCAAACCGATTCAGATTCAAATTAATTTGTTGATTGCTTCCCCAATAAATCAGTTAATTTTAAATGTCTATAAATTGTCAGAAAAATCCTGTAAAATGCCCATCACAATTTCTGAGAGCTCAAGATGACATCTTGAAGAAGCTTTTTAGCCATAATCCAAAGTTTACTGTGACAGAAAATTAGAAAAATAACAAATTTCAAGAAGCCTTTATAACATATTACTGTTAAGATAAGAAGCCGAAGAGGGATACACTATGACAAAACAACAGCCTGATCAAACTACGCTGCAACACAGGAACAAAGCTGCTTCTTTATTCAACATTTACATGTCTTCTACTTGGATCATGGTGCAGATGCTGGCTTTTCGCCTGCAGCCTTCAGTCCCACAAGGACATGTTTAAGACACCTTTTATAAGAATCTTGTTTTAAAACTAGTCAGCTGGAAACATTTCAAAGTCGCCTAACCTGGATACTGTTATCAGCTGACTCACAAAGCTAATATTAGCTTCTCTGGTTAGCTAGCAACAGCTGATGAAACCTGAACGCTTACAGATGTAATTACGGCCGGCAAAGTTGACAGTCGCTGCAGTTGTCTGAAAGCAAAGAGCCACTGTTTTCACAAATTACTGCAGATATTGAGTGATAAATTTGCCACTGCTAATGTATATTAGATTACATTATGTGCAGAAAGCCTGACAAGCCAGCAGCAGTGACTACAAGCAGGGTTTGGCAAATGCAACTAATTTAGTTAGCTGTAAATTGGCAGGCAAAGGCACAGTCATTTTTCCACTGTATTTTTACTTTGCCACTCTGTTCCTCCTCCTTTATGTCTCCCACTCTTTCTCTTTATCTATTCCCTCGCTCCCATACAATACTTACCACACACACATTAACATGCAACATTTACAGTATTGGCCGTGATTTCCCTTCAGCAGCTTGTGGCCTAACAGGACGCTCCCTCAGACAGTGATGCAAATAGCCGTCCCAGCTGTCACCTATCAGGGAGGATCCTCTGTGAGTACATAACTGCTCGTGTCCCGCCACTGCAGCCCGCGTCTCCTTTCATTTCCCATTACAGCAGGTTGGAAAACATTGGTGGAGGCAAAATAATGGGCCTGCTTAGATATGAGGAGGAGTAATCTAGGACAGGAATTAAACTTTCATCTCCTTCAAACAGCATTTCAGCGACTCAACTGATTCGTCTCTGCGCAACAGTGCCATTTGTAAACTCAGACATGAATTATTAACAGGGGAGCTTTGCATATCGTTGAGACTCATCGGACAGCTTTTACATCTTGGCACTCAGCGGGCCGCAGCCTCTCAGCATCGGATCGAGATACAGTAATAATGGAGCTTTGTACACTTTAGTAGACAAACAAAGTAAGAATTTGATTCATTTAATATTGGAGAGTGAAGAGAATGGAACGGCATGCTAAACACAGATTATGATTATTTACAAGTATACAATCTTTCTGAAATGTTATTTCTTTCCCCCCTTTTTTCCCCTGTCAGATAAAAACACACACTGGAGCGATAACCCAAACTCAAAACTTAATTTTGTCATTACAGGAAAACAACATAAGGCTCCAGTTAAGGTTTCTGCTGCCTCTGCAGTTCCACCTATATATTGCCCTGTGTATGGGAATTGCCAACAAAGAGACGACTGGAACCATATGCCACTCATTTATTGCGCTGCTTTTTTTCCCCCCCACAATCAGCCACTTACATGCAGCCTCGTCATTTACATATTTGCATGCAAGACAAATTGTTTATTACGTTATTTTTTCAGGATGTGTAGTCGTATATCAACATCTCACACCTTTAGTAGGCGGGAACACAATGTTTTCTTGTCATCCCCGTTAACACAGGATGCAAGTGTTAACTACACATGACTGTTCGAGATACATTTTTAAAAGTGGAGAGTTTTACACAGATGTTTATCTGACAGGACTCTGTGCATTCTAACATGCATGTTTTCTATTTGAGCAATTAGGGTTCAGGTCTCTGTTAAGCGTTTAAGTGTGATTTTATGAACTGGGAAATAAAAAAAGACAACATTGCTATTACTACAGCAGGGACAAAGTGTAGGTCATAAAAGTTCCTCAAACCATTAAGCACAAATAAAAAAAACATCCCAAACAGACCTTTAATCTCACTTTATTGCTTCTGCATATATCAAATGAAAATGCACAAATTAATATTTAAATATGTCACATAATGTGGCCATTAAATGTGTTTTGTGCTGTTTGCTATACAACCCCAACTTGTGCCATTGCCAGGAACCGCAGCAGCAGCACTGTCCAGATAACCAGTGATCATATTCAATTAAAGACAACACATCAGTTCCTCTATGTGCTTTCCATTTTTCCGTCAGTGCCTTTCCTTATTCAAAAATAGGCTCCCACCATCGATTCAGCTGTGATTAAAAATTGATTGGCACTTACACTGGGTGCCAGGACTAGAAACTCCCTGTGCATCGCTGCTGTTTTGTACCGTGGAGCATTAACTGCAATAAAAGTAGATGACTCCGGAGCCACAGAAGGGCCGACCAGGGCAAAAGGTCTAGTTCATGGAGGAAGAAGGAGGAAAAACAAGCAATTTATCTGAGAGAAAAGAATCTCACCTCAAAGACCTCCCTTGGCAGTAACTCAGAAACAGCTTGATACTGCAGCAATACGGATACTCTACTGTCAAATGGACCATGTTCAGTGACAATATTAAAAACGATAGTTCACACTAAATGGAGCTTGTGAAGATCTGATAGCCCTGTCATGTCCTGGAATCTGTCATCATTCTCTGTAAAAGGTTTAATTTTTCCACAGTTTGACAGTTTATATTCAGATATTTGTGTGTGTGTGTGTGTGTGTGTCAGTGCATGTTTGCTTCCATCTGTTTCTACAGTATGGTCAATGCTTGGGGCAGAGGGTCAAACTGCGTGTCACGGGGAGGTGTCAGGTTATGACGAAGCGTCATAGCTTGGGGAGGTCAGACGAGCTCGCAGACATGGAAGTGGTCATGGTGGTTGTCGTGGTGACGCCGCATCACTGAAGGTCAAGCTGGTCAGTAGCTGTTTGGGATACAAATAACTTTACTATTAATAAAGCTGCCTGCTTCAAGATCAGTCACATAAGTATGACAATATGAACTTTGCATGTTGAAAATGACTGAAAAAAAAGGTTTCACTCCAAGTATTTTATAGTTATGTGCTTATTTTTGTTGCTTAATTTAAGCAATACTTTGATGCCATTAGCCTCATTACTCTCGCAAAAGTTCAGCATGGGGAAAAAAAGAAATTGATCATATTTCACAAATACACAAAAAATCAACTTTTTTTAATTTAACTTCTAAATTCACTTTGACAGTAAATTTTAAAAGTAAGAGCCCGAAGACATCATGAATTTCCAGATCACAGTGACAAAAATTTGTGTGTTTAATGTTTATTAAGGAAAAGTGTGTTTCCAATCCACCTTCTTGTAGCATGAGAGAATGTGCAAAAGTTCAAGACGTTATAGCTTCAACTCAATGCAAGGTTGATTCATATGTGTGTGATTATTTGTGCATGCATCACCGTGCAGATGTGGATGCACGCATCTGAGTGGCGCCAGAGGCCTGGATGAGCGTGCACAGAGTCATGTGGCCGGCAGCTCCCTGTCGCGGCCTCAGACAGACACAGCACCGCTCTAATTAGCTGACCTGTCACCGTCGACACCCACAGCTGTGCAGCGCTCAGGGAGCAGCCCGAGCACAGGAAGAGGCTGCACGGTGCAGCGAAAACTCTGACACTGATGAACACATCCACGATTTCTGTCACCGCCTTCGGGACAAAGGATGCCACCTCATACTTGTGCCTAAGAGGTCACACTGCAGCTTTACATACTTCACTGTCGTTATAAAGTGGCTTGTTCTTCACACGTTTAACAGTGGCTACTGTGAAAAGGACTTTCCGGCCAGTTGTGACCTTCTACAGATGCATTTATGCTAGAATCAGTTTGACTACAATCAGCCACACCAGTGACTAATTTGTGTGTCCAATTAAACAGGGTGGTAGGAAAGGCACAAATGGCTTTCCTGCCAATAGTAAACCTACGGCAGTTTGCCGCAAAAGTGGGTAAAACCTCAGTAAATATAAAAGTGAGGAGCAGTTGGGGGAAAAACAGTGATGCCGATGAAGCATAAAGCGCATGTTTCCATCCACGCGGCTCTGTAACCTACCAGCTGCTTCTCAGCTATTGTTTGAGCCGGGCTGCGTGTGGGAACATGAGGGGAGATGACACGAGGGTAGAGATTTAAGACACGGTGCGCTGGCTATCGGAGGTCTCCTGGTAGGCCTCAGACACGGCGTTCTGTGCCTCCCTTCCTCAGCCCAGACTCATCCTCAGTCTGGTTGCCTCAGACACACTTTCGCAGGGCAGAGAAATCCCTCATCTTGTATCTGGTTCAAGGTTCGCTGCCGTCGATGACAGTTGATGACAATCCAGCGGGCTACGGGGGAATTTCACCTGTGACTTGGAATGGAAAGCAGTGAGAGGAGACGAAGAAAAAAAGAGAGACGAATACAGTGCAAGAACACGGAATAAAACAGGATTTTTGCACTTTAATTTGAGATGTTGTCACACAAACCCGTCTTGTTGGTAGAGCAAAACATTTGTTCTTTATTACAATTCTCATTAGCATTCTGCTCCCCACAGAAAACTAGAGAAAATCATTAATCCCAATGTATTTTTTTTCCCAGCACTGATCATAGATAGATCATCAGTTGATTCTAATTGGAGAATGCTTATCATTCAAACGTGCAACAATAATCAATCTTCTAATTTTAAAACATTAGACGTCTGTTCTGGACCAATCCCAGATATTTTATAGTGGCAGTAACTAAACCAGAGACAAACAAAACTATCGATCTCCCTCCCTCTCTTTCTCTGTCTCTCTTTCCCACACACACACACACACACACACACACACACACACACAGTCTTCCTCTTCTAAAATATGCATTGTGAATCCACGTCTGTCGAGGGCTGTATGCCCCTGCATTATGCTTGAGTGATATAATTTATATCATTTCAGAGAAAAGGGAAGAAATCAATGCGATTTAGTTGGCAGCCAGGCCGATAATTAATTCTCAAGGTTTGAGTAAAATATGTGACTAATGAGGTAGAAATGTAGATGCTCTGAAGTTTCACTTGAAGCTTACCAGACAACCACCAACCCCAACCTCAGCAATAATTGAACTCCAGAAAGTCAATAAACTGTCTGTAGGAATGAGCTCAGCTTGTCTCTGACTATTTTCTGAATCTAGAGTTTCCTGATAAACTTGGTGGATGATTTTGTAACACTTCTGTTGTGCCACGTTCACTGCATGTGTTTAAACGTGTAATTAAAATAAATTTAAAAAAAAGCTTGGGTAGTTTTTCACTCCTCTAACTGGCTTATTCAGGAGAACGACTATTGTTGAACGCTGATTAAAATTATTCCACATTTTTTGGCCTTTCAGCAAAGTAAACCGTTAAAATGAAAGAGGAAAAACAACTACTGATGTTTTTCAGAAATATTTTTCTTGGATAAATATTAAAAGTCACTTGAAACTTTGATCTGGGTGCTTCTGAGCTTTTTAGACATCAAGGAAAGTACCCACTTTTCATTCCACCTGTCAACTGCCACAATCTGTTTTTATTTCCAGCTACCATCTCTGTCTGGGCTGGAAATCTGCTTCCCAGACTGAGTTACCTGCTACTGAGCTATTGTCAAGTATGTTTGGAAAATGAAAAGCTCTGTGAAGTAACTTTTGGTTTTGATTTTTTTCGCTTTTCAGTGTTACATTTTTCACTGAATGCAAATAAAAATAACATCAAGAGGCGGGGAAGTATTTCTGTAGGAATAAAGTCACTGCATGGGACGAGCTCCAAGCAGGGCGCAAACCATCAGTCTCTGCTGTGATGGCTAGTGCTGATGGGCTAGTAATGATGTAAACTCAATACTGATCATGTTACGTCCTTCGCCAAAGGCATCCGCATGGCGTCCTAATCAACCAACCAAGGACTAAATGCTGCCAAGGGGTAACTGAGACGTGCACTGGGGGCTCCCAGAAGCCAAACTCGTGGCGCATTTTCATGTGTACAGTACGTGGAGGACGTTTGTGTTTATGTATGAACGGTGTGCTGTGAGTGTGTGAGGGTCAGGGCCGAGTGATACGGAGAATATATACACTCCTGGGATCTGTAGATTCAGTTGTGAGAAGGGAGGGAAGGATGGAGGGAAGATGAGAGTGCGGGTTGGGTGTGGGGATGCTGAATGGGTGTGTGGAGGTAGCAGGGAGGAGCGATGTGGAGGTGGGGGCTGAGCTGTGAATCTCTACTTAATCTGATCGGAATTCATCCAGGCAGAGGAGCTGAGGAGCCATGCAGAAAGGCAGCAGTGATCTATGAGTAGTGAAAACAGCAAGGATGCCGTTAAATGGATGAGAGCCACAGTGTTTGTGCCACTGACATTCAAGGAGAATTCCACCCCCTGAACATTCACACTCTATATCATCAGCTTGTGTGCATCTTTATGATGAAGTGCTGTAATTTAGTTTGCCATTGTACACACTTGCATCAGTTTGCCTACAACTTTCTCAGAATGCTTTTCATTATAGTGTGTGTGTGTGCACGTGTGTGTGTGTGTGAAAAAAAAGTTGCCTGGACTTGTTGCATCCAGTCGAGATTTAGATCCTAAAAAGTAAGCAATGGTGTATTGTAAGTGACTGAGAGGGGGAAGCGTATAATGCTTTATGTTTGCAATGCATTTTGGTCTGTTGAGTCAGTTAGGAAGAGGAACTTTCTACTTTCCCCTGCAGTGGACTGCCTATTTCCAGATGCCAAAATCTGGTCTAAACCCCCCAAATTTTTAGACTACTAAAAATCTAAAAAAAAAGTATTAAACTGCACAGGTGTAACTGAAAGTGGCCTTGGCCAGTTATTCACAGCAAAAACAAAAATATTTATAGCCATAAAACAGGCTGAGAAATAAAAGTTACGTTGTACAAGCTGTTATTTTATTATCATCTCACTGTGAGCTGGCACATCTTTAAGGTTTCAACAGAAGGCTCTCAAACCTACTTACCCAACAACTCTGTGATCATTTAAACATTGTTTCAGTTGGTACATTTCCATCCAATTGTTCTTATGTGTCCCTCAACTCCCTATCTATTACCATAGAGGCTTATAAAAACACCAAAGGCAATACATGATGAAGAGAGAGAAATTAATTCATTAAAGAGGAAACATTATCATAGATGGAAAGCAGCAACGAAATGCCACAATATATCAGAGGTGCTGCTTCTTGATTAATAGTCCCATCACTTTGAATATATTTGCATAACGGTGGAAAACATGCACTGAATCACATTTTAAGTCTGTGGAATTGGCTTAAAACTTGTGCAACATTTGGGTGGAAACATAACCAGTTACCTCTCACACCTCAAAAGGCCAACAGCATGCAGACAGTTTCAGCTTTGAGGTGATTTATAATGTGTCGACACGGTGAGAAACCCACAGACAATTGTCACACGTCTTTGCAGCTTTGTAGTGTTCTTCTTCATTTATTGTCTTGGTTTTACCACCCATAACTTACTGTTTTTGGTTCATCAGTCTCATCAGCATTGTTATCGGGTAAAGTTAGTGCCTACCTGGTGTATACAGGAAGGCTTTCAGCAGCTGGAAAGACATATGCTTTGTTGGTGGAGACAGAAATTGGGGTAGTAAGAGAGTAACTAGTGATTATATATATTCATCAAGTGGAAAGAAACACAACTGCAAATGGATGTTATTTATGGCTCCATAACTGCTATGATATGTAAATGGGAAATTACTGGCTAATAAGTTTGTCATATCAGCCTTATAGAGTGCCCGTTAATAGCCAAAAGATGAGTTAATGCAGGGAATTATTCAGTCTGAACTCATCTTTCCCAGGCACAAAAATCTTATGGTAGCACAGCAAGTATTTTTGGCTACATGTGATGTTTCATTTTAATGCCTAACATTCAAACTATACCTAATTTGGGAAAGAACTACTGAAAATGATTTAATCAAACAAAAGCAGATTACCTTTTTGAGAACATTATCTGGCTCTTTCGGTGTATCAGGAGGGCTCCAGCTTCCACTGATTTAGTTGTGCTCATAATTCAAACAAATGAATTTTGATGCTCTCATTGACACACTAATAGCTCACTCTATCTGTGAGCTGTCAAAAAAAGGGAAAAGAAAAACCAAGGGCCATGCTGGCATGCTCGCAGCACGCAATTCTTGTGTGAGCTGTTGCATACACAGGATGTGGAGTGTTTTCATCTCCTTGATGTTCCGCAGACTCGAGCAACACACGGAAAAGGCAGGCAGGCAGGGAAGGAGATGTTGCTTTGGGCCTTACAAATGACCTAGATACTGCTGTATGAATTTCATTTACCTCTATCGCAGCATCTAAGTGTACCTCACTTTCCTTACATATCCATATGGCAACTGTGGGGCTGGAGCGGATACAAAAAACAGCCCACAGGTAGGCTTTTTTTGATCAGCGTTTACTTGCTCACTCCTTCACTCGCTCACTCCTTCACTCACTCACTCAGAATACATAAGAGAGCTGGGGAAAAAATACACAGAGGCCTCCATGTTTCTAATCCTGGAGAACTTATCTGCTCAGTGGGTAAAATGTTTTGCAATGAGCAGGATTTGGCTGTAGCTGGGATAAGTTAGATGTTTGCTATTCTGCTCCAGGACTGAAAATTTCCCTCCATGTAATGCAGAGGTTACAGGTGTTAACCGCAGCCAATGGAACTATTGATTAATCGGAAGGGCAGTTTGGCAAGCCTTCTTAGACCACAAAGTGGCTGATCAGAATTCTGGAGCTGCTAGTTCCAGCAGTTTCTTGCTGGGCTCGGGCGGAGACGTGAAGAAACGGTGGAGAGGGGGCAAGAGGAAGGAGAATAGATAGATATGAGGGTGGTGGGGGTGATGGGTGTGGGTGGTGGGAAGGGACAAAGAGATATGACACATGGGGTAAAGAACAGATGGGTGATGATGGAGTGAGAGTGAAAGTGTGGAGGGAGAACAAGTGAAGAGAGAAAGAATGAGAGAGAGGGGGAGGGATGAATTGTGAGGCAAAAAGAGATGTGAATTGAAGGCCAAGTAGTGTGGGTTATCATATCTGAACTGCGAGACATGAATCTCAATCCATCAATAAGCGCTGCATTTTGATAAAAAATACCCCTGCTGCGCCCGGTCTTAATGGATAGTGTGCTGCTGAATGCGTCACTTTTACTTCAGCCCTGAAATACCAGAGAGAGAATGTGTCCCACTCCACAAAGAGATCTGGATCAAGGTCAGTGATCGCATCAAAAGTAATAGTGCCCCTCTCTTTCCACATATGCTGTGCCTGAGTGCTCGGTGATTCAGAAAAGCTCGCTATTTCTAAATAATTTTCACAGATTTCTCACAGGTGTAGCATGCTGTCCATAATTTAAAATTCCTTAGGCTGAATAAGTTCCAAACAACATTGCTTTTCCATATTAACAAGAACTTTGCCTTTGGAAAGGCAGAGCTCTTTGCTTAGATGTTCAGTATAGTGATGCCGCTCTTAACACACAGCAGTGTTCATTAGTTAAACGCAAACTTTGTATGCGTTTACTAAGTCTGACCCTCTTTAATTATTGCTGTCAATCTATCTAATCTTGATTGCAGCGATTTGCTATTCAGAATAAATAATCTTCAGGGTCTTTGATTGCTGACAGAAACTGACAAAATCAAACTTCTCCTTTCTCTAGTTTAAGTAAAATATACTTTGCTGAAGCTTTTCACACAAACTCAGTTTCAACATGCTTATTATGACTGTTATGCCAGCAACATGTTTCAAACCAAACACCTGTTTGGAGCAGTCTACAGGTAAACAGGTTCACTGGTAACAGGTGATAGTGTCACAGTTATGAAAGGCTCATCCTCAAAAGACTCAGTCATTCACAAGCGTGGATGGAGTGAAGTCACCAATCTGTGAAACACATGAGGGCATAACTGCATGGACTCAGGAGTACATGTGATTAACTTTTTAGTGTTTCGGGCTGTCTGGTTTTCAAAACAAAGAAATGCTCTCATGTTTTTTTCTTGTTTGTTTTTTGTTTTGCTTTTGTAGGATATTTTGGGGTAGGGAGAGGGTAAAAGATAAAAACAGCCACCATCCAGACTTTTCATATCGCTCCTAATACAGCTTTATCCAAAGCTGCTGTGCCTAATTACGGTTGTTAAGCTCTGATGACGAATGCTTATAGCGATGCTTAAACAGAATTAGTTTAAATTGGCCTTGATGCAGTTACCACACTCTTTTATTTTGCTTTCAGTATGACACTGTTATTAAGCTGTATCACAGGCCATTGCCACTAAGACCAAGTCAATCGCTAGTGCTCTGAAGGTTCAACATGCTGTGTGAAGTACCAGTGCTGGCTTTAGCTTTTCATCAGCTCAAAGTCAACCTCTGCTGGGCCCTTTTCTACAACAGATGCTCAGGACACATTCAGTTAACTCACACACACGCACGCCGGCTGGTTTTGATGCTGTAAACCTCCCGGTACATAAAACCAACATGCAAACACAAATTGTGTTGCGACATCTGAAACGCTGTGTCACATCACAGAAAGGGGAGGGAGGAGGCAGAGCAGCCGCCCAGCAGCAGCGGGGGGATTTCATGCTAGCTTAAATTTAGGCACGCTGTTTGGGGTCTTTATTGTTCCTCAGCGACCAAACTTTAAGTGAATTTCTCCACCAGGGGGGCTGTTCCATGTAAGGTGCTTGCACCACACATACTGGAGTGAACAGAACACACACAGACATCTGCAATCTGCCAACGCCCCCCAGCTACAACTCTGTCCGTCTCTGTGCTGATCTCAAATGAGCTTTTCCATCCTGTGCTGTGGCACTTTCCTGTCGGTGAAAATAATACAAACCTGGTCTGTCGTCTTGTCTCTAGAGACAGCTGCATAATGCTTTGTTTAAGGGCTCTATTACACTGGCGGGGAGAGAGAAGGTTTTGAGATATAATTTTGTATTCCTCATAACTTTTCATTTCAGATATTGATTTGAAAGACGTTTTCTTCACTTGCCAAGCAAAATACTTGAACAACAGCTTACGGTGCAGCCTTACCTAACAAAAAAAAAGATGAATATTAAATTTCACAGTGGCTGAAAAACAAACACTGCAAAGCATTCAAAAACGCCGGAGATTCCATCATAATCAAAGCTCTGTGATGTGCCATGACTTAGACACCGCATGTTTTCTGATACTTCTGTCATGTTTCAAGGAGCAGTGAGCATGTTCACTTTAGTGAAGCGTGCACTGAGGCAAAAGTAATCAGCACTGTGGGAGTCTTTGGAGAATACTCCCTAACAGGTTAGCAGGCAGACATTTTAGGAGGACATGATACCGGGAAAGGAGATACAGGTGATGGCAAAAGGTTCCCTTTGGACTTGCAGGTATCTGACCCGGTGGCTTACTAGCTCAAGATCACATTCCCATTTCATGCTTTGTGTTGCAGAAAGATTCAAAAGACAGTGGATATTATTCCCTCTGCTCTAAACCCCGCTGAGGTCCGATCAAAGATCTGAGCCTTTGATGTTTTAACCCCTGGCTGTTTGGAGGGGAAAAAATGCCCCTCCTGTGAACCAGATGGTGCCTGTTGCATGCTGGGAGCAGCCAGGCAGCGTTACGGGTCCCACCTGTGGTTTTAATTACAGTGAATGACGAGGAGATGCAGTGGAGTGGAAGGAGAGACGAAAGTAGGGGTGACCCTCGCTGTTCGGCGAGGGTGGAGGAAGGAGGTGCGGGGACTGTGTGTTCACCTGTATTGATTGCAAATCGTCTGTCCCTACCTGTCACGGCACTCCCTCTCTTTCCTCCGTTTCCATCACATATGGAGCCATGCACTCAATGAATAGATTTGTTAAGCAACTCAGATATACCTTACACATTTGTCTGTGCATGACTCCAGCTGTCATGTTTTCAAAGCACCCCATCATGCCTCCTTTCTCCATCCTCCCTCCTCTGTCACAAATTTACATTCCACTCACACATCCATATATTTCCCCCTGTCTGTCTTCTCCTCTCACAGGCGCATAATTTGTGCATATCACTGTTGCTTCTCTGCATGGTTCTCCAGCTCCTCTGCATGGATGAACTCCTATCCGATTAAACTGGCACTCACTGATTCTGACCTCCCTTGCATATAGCACCCCACTCCAGGATCCCAAGGGTCGCCCCCTCCTCCACCAGCACCTTTCCTTCTGTCCTACTTTTGACATTTCAGCTCCTTCTGTCATCTGAGAGGTCCTGCTGAGTACTGAGGTGCTTCAGTGGCACTAAGGGGGAGCCCAAAAATCCCTGCAGGCCCTTACGTATACATTCACAAAGGTCCTGAATGTGTTCTGATTTCGCAAAGATATATCGCCACGTTCTCACAGAGAAGGGGAAAGAGGGAGAATTTCATTCTGGCATGAATATCACAAAATGCTGCGCTGTAGGTTTTTTTCCCAGGTTCCCTTTCTTCATATTATTATTTACTCATATGAAACAGGATGTGAAGAGCATTTGAAATACAGAAGGTGTGCGTTTACAATCTAAAAAAAGTTGTAGGTTTTTTTGCCATGCTCTGCATGTTTCATCTTTCCGTATTTTGACCCAAGCTTTGGAGGAAAGTTAGTTTTTATTTCCCTGTAATGTATTCAGCCAGGATTCTTGGGAATCTGTATTTTTTCTTCTCCTCCCTCTTCTTCTTCTTTCCCTTCCTCTCTCTTTCTCTGCAAGTGTGTGGAGCTGCATGTCAGATCTGTGGGATGCCTGTAGGCTGCTCCCAAGAGAGGAACGGTGCGCTCATCCAACACAAACAGGGTCACAAAACAACGACTCAGCCACTTGTGCAGAGTTTACTTCAAATTAGCTCAATTCTTGTGTAAGTACATTGCAGCCAATCAAGCTGATCTCATGTGAGACAATGAGCTGACACAGAAGCTGAGACAGAAATGGAGGTGATGCCAAAGGTACAAACTGAAACATATTGCATCAAAGTGAGAAGAACCTTTTTTCTGTTAATTTAGAATAATTTCTAATCGCAGAGGAGCCAATAGAAAAACAAACTGTTAAATAATGTCATAATTTTGTTGCCCCTTGCAGTGTCCAATAAAGTGTTTTGATAACGCTTTCATCCTGGTCTAACCCGAGCTTGGGCTTGAGATCATCGTCATCGCTAACAGGCGAATGTAACAGGGCTCACTGGACCTTCTGAGCGTCACGAAAAGCTGCGATAAGCAGAATTAACAGCGCAATTAATATTCCAGCCATATTTTCCAGGGAGGAAGCAGAGGGCACAGCAGCTGCTCCCATATGCAGACCTTGCTGTTATGACCGTGGGGGCGATGTCAGACACCCCACCTCCCCCACCACACCTCACCCGTTCCTCCCCTTCACCCTCCCCCCACCAATCACCCCAGCAGTCGACCCCTCTTCTCCCTCCCTCCCTTATCCGACTTACCTTAACGCGTGCGATCTCTGCCTCTGAATTTGCATTATAACCTAAGCCCATTGTTTATGTTTTCCACACTCTCATTTCTTCTGTATTTCTCTCATAACTTGTGGTGTTGACATCCTGATTTTCCCTTGAATTCTGCATGTGTCAACACACACCCACCCTGCTGAAGTGCCCTTGAGCATGTTAGTGAATGCCTACCTGCTCATGCTCCAAGGGGAATTATTGGTATGCTGAAGAAGCTGAACATCGTCAGAAAAAAAAAATGGAAAGTGTATCTTACAATAAATATATTTCACTGGCAGCAGATAAAATCCATCGTCAGTCAAGTGGGGAGGCAAAAGGACACAGAATTTATATGTTTCTTCAATTCATTCTTGTGCCTTTTCCGAAGTTAAATAAACCTGTACTCACCCCACACTGCACATCTCCCACAGTTCTGAGCCAGTGAATCGCACTGTCCTGCAGTGCTCGGCTGGACCGTGACGCTCACAGTCCGGGGATGTCGGCGGTTGCGGCCCAATCGAAATGCAGAGTGGATAAAAGAGGAGGAGCTCGCACAGCTTCTGCAGGTGAAATACAGTTCAGTATTGGCAGTCAATGGCTGCCCCAATTCCATGCCAACTGAATGCAGGTTTTGTGTTTTGTTTCCGTTCAACATTGTGCAATAAAGATTACATAGTTATCATCCAGTGAAAACCGTGTGTCTCCAGATTTGGTGATTTATCTCTTTAACATATTTCGGTATGCTAAGTTCATGAAAGATGGCAGGAGAAAGAAGAGTATTATTTTGCTTTAATTGAGTTGTTTATTTTGTAAATACGATTGGGTGCACTACATAAAAACAGTTTGCACATATTTTCTCACGCTGTTTAGAGTCTGATTCAGTTTATTTAATTTGTCCTTTTTAGGGTTTACACATGGGCCCAGTGTAATATTTAATTGAATTCATTAATACAAAACAGCAGCGTTATCGCTCTCTCTCTGTATGAGTGTATGTTTTAAGTTTGTACCACCCAGTTATCTAGGTTACCCACCCTCAGCATAGTTGGAGATATCAGGGCTCACTCGCCTGAAGACAGAAGCTGCCATTTAAAGCCATTCATTCTTGTACACATGAAAAAAAAAACATAGATTTTGAAATTTCCCAAGTGTGATAACACATCACAGTCTGTATGAAGTCATAATTTCATTTTATCTCTGTTTTATTGTTGTTCTGTTGTGACTGAGATGAGGGCTTTCATGTCAGTGCGCACATTACATCGCACTCTGCTTACTGTCAATCACATGACGCCCACAGGAAAGAAAGGAAACCTCCACTAGGAAATAATCCCTTTAAGAAACATCATTAAGGATGTCTTTGTCAGCAGGTAATTTGAGGATATATTGGACACTGTTAAATGTGTATTAAAACCACATAAGAAACACAGAAATGCTGAAATTATATGTTGCACGCGATGAAGCGCAAACGAGACGCAGGCCGTTAAAGGGCCATAACTGTAAATGAAACCAATACTCTGATTTAAACCTATTCTTTTCTGTCCATTAAACCTGCTCTCACCTTCACACCCACACCAGCTGCAATTACCTGCCTCCAGCCCTTCAAACAATCCATGCTCCTGGCATACTTAAGTGTGTGTGTGCAAATATCAGCCCTCTACACCTGTAAGTGCGTGTATACCCATGTTTAATATATGACAGCAAATGTATACACATGTACAACAGCAGCTACTGGGTCATGGATTAATAAGAAAGGCTGGCATTGCAAAGTCAGGAGGAGAGTGTAATTGTGGCCTTGGTGAAAGTGTTCCCTGACATGTATTCACACCTGGGTGGCTGGCAGCACAGTGAGGAGGAGAGGATCCCCCACAGTCCCAGTTATTGGTATGCTGAAATACTGCAGCGTTACAGTGAGAGGAGAGAACAAGGAGGCTGTGGAGCGCATAGAGAGAAACCATGTTCGTCTCCCTCACCGTGAGATAAAGTGAGAGGAGAGAGACAGAGATCAGCCCAACAAGACGAGTGACACAGCCTGAGGAACGGTGACACACGTCCCCTCAATCTCCAGCACAGGCGAGGTTTCATCAGACTACATCCAGGATGTGACTGTCAATATTAAGCTGCGTGCACTGGTTGCTTTACGATACACAGATATGTGCGCCGCATACGGTCTGCAGCAAAAGAGCTTCGCGCCGCGTCAGGCACCTGGAAGACAAAACATGCAAGCAGCCTGACACAGGTGTTAAAAAGTTCAAGTTTAAGTCTTTTTGAAATTTTTTTGGTGTACATTGCAGTGTGAGCACCAGGAAGTGAAGGATCCATATGCAGTACACACCTATGCTAATTCAAAGGCAGTGAAGAAGCAGGTACTGCGCAAGTATTGACTGCACTGTGAATCAAATTCAGAAAGTTCAAAGATAGAAAAACATAGTCTGGTCCCGAGGTGGAAGGAAAAGTATTCGCTCGTACACCAGGGGACTGGCGGGAGATCACTGGGTATCGGCAACGTCCAAATTTGCACAGAGGCCTCAGCGTGGCAGGGCTTCACTTCTTCGTTCGTTTATATAATCGAGAGGCAATTTCTTTTTTTTGTAAATTCTGTTTGCACACAAATGGCTGGATGGATTTGCTGTTTGGGGTTAAATTGGAATGAAATAAAATTTTTAGTTTATCCACATTGTATAAACTTGTAATACCCGAGATGTATTTCATGTTGGGCTTTTTAAAAAATTGTCTTGTAAGATTTTCAAGGCATGTTGACACATCAGTAACGATAAAGGACCTGCGACGCTCCTCTTACATCATGTAAAGCATCCCTGAGTGTTTGGAGTCCTTGATGATTACAAGCCTTTTTTTTTTTTAAAACATTTAATTATTTATGAAAGAGTTACACAGTGTTAGAACTGAATGAACATTTTAGCATGAATTTAAATTGTAAAAAAGGATTAAAAAGGGCTGCATCGTGTCTATTTTACTTTTAGGATATCAGATCTTCTGCTGGTTTGAGCATCTGAATGTTGGGCAATTTCCAATACAGGACAAACTAAGGAAAGTCTGTCACTAAAGTGGGTATTTTATCTGCTACCAACAGAGAAAAGAGTCATCTCCTGGTGTTTCTCCACTGTCGGGGCCAGCTTGCTCACTTTATCTCAGTATGATGAATGTTAAATCAACAAGGCAACGTAAGTAATAAATTACCAGCTGCTTTCACAACACATAAATAACACACTGTGCTACGTACTGTATTTATTTATTTTTTCTCCTTATGTACTTTCGAGTAAAAAATGCTTCCTATAATTTATAGATGAAGACAAGAAGTGCTCAGAAATAGTCCATAACTTATTGGATCAATAGGCTGACTTTATATGAAAAAGAAATCAGCAGCTTGGACTTCTGCTCTCTCAGCTGTGTGTGTGTGTGTGTGTGTGTGTGTGTGTGCGTGTGAATGACAGCTTTATTTCCCCTGATTCCATAACATTTTGCAATTTAATTAAATTAACAAACTGCATATACTGCAAAGCCTTGGCTGTACGAGCCAGTTTTCTGGTTTGAGTGAATCACAAACAGAACTTCTCTCTTCTAAGGGGCTTAACCATGGAGCTGCCTCAAACAGACTGTCAGAAGCTCACACCGAGTGACTCCAGGCCCAAATCTGGAGCAAGAAGTGAAGGTTTGCAGAGCGAAGCCGAGCGACGGCAGAGAGCGAGCTCTTTGACAGTGGATCAAAGATGAGTGGGAGGTCAAAGTGTACAGCTGGTGGGGATGAGGAGAGATGGGATCACATGCCAGTCACAAGCATATTGTGGACATACAGTCACACACACACACACATTTATAATTGTGTGTCTGAATGACCCTCTCCCCACACATATCATATCCGGAAATTAAATGCTGTTCTATTAAATATACTGTACAAATGTCCGTGCAGAGTGGCTCATACAGATCAACCTCAACCGCTGTATAAAGGTTTTAATTTCGCACTCAGTAAGGGAGAAGAGCATTGAGCTCTTTCATCATTGTAGCTCCGGTCTGCTCAGTCCGGCTATCATTGCAAGCCAACAAATTAGACCTCCAAGATGAGATGAGGGATCTTTCACATTGCAGCTAATAGTGACAAATGAGACCGGGTGATAGCTACAGCACATCCATAAACGCGTGGCAGTTTCTTTTTGGCAAATGCCATTAGAACCGGCCAGTTTGCCATGCTAATCAAAATTATGGACTGTTTCCTTTTTTATTCCCTCTTGGGAACTAAGCACACATTAGTCTTGTGATTTCGGAATCGATAGACCAAGAAAAATTTTCTTGGTAACTAATTGCACTCGGTTGTGAGTCACTGTCTCTTTCCTCATGTCAGGGATGTTAGTGGGGTATGTGGAGGGAAATGTTGACTGTGTCAACATAGTGTGGGGGGGGGGCTAAATATAAAATGGCTGGCGTTATGCTAATGGATGCCACTGAATAATTCAAGCATAAAAATGGGAAAAGAGGGGACCTGTCGAGCCACACCACCACATGTGTCATGGCAGGGCACTAATTTGCTGTCAAGCCTCAGACTATACTTTTACCCCCCCCCCCCCCCTCCTCCCAACACACACACACACACACACACACACATGCATGAGAGAGAGAGAGAGAGAGAGAGAGAGCGAGTTCAGCTGTGAAGATAAGTAAATATTTTGTGTCTCTCTGCTGATTGTAGATTGTCTCGAGCAGACAGTGGAAAGGGCAGTAGGGAGCTGGTTTGGCGGGTTCTGGCAAGCAGGGGAGTTTGGCTCAGTCGGGAAGGCTACTCGCTTTGCTCCATGCTCTCTGTCACGTGCTCTCAGGAGAGGCTAAGGCGGAGGCTGGGTGGAGGAGAACAAGCTCGCTTCCCTCCCCACTCACTGCATGCCAACAGGGCCAACATGCAGGGGTGAAGGCCATGTCACAAGGCAAAAAAAGGAGGAGGGATAAAGAAGACAGCAGCGAGTCTCCAAATCGGGATGTGGGTCTTTCTTTCCTGGACTTGTCTCACAATATCCTTGCCTACTTTTCTCTTTTATTGAAATGGCTGCTTTCCAAACTCTCACGCTGTAACATCCCCTTTGAGAAAAACATTTCATCAATGCACACACACTTAAATGCACACATATATGAACTTGAACACAAAATGCACACACACACACACACACACACACACACACACACACACACACAGACATATGAAGACCCTCCTCTCTGTTTCGTGAGCTCCTTCAGAGAGCCGTGGTGTGTAGTGTGTTGATAATGAGATGCAAGCTTGACTGCTTCGGTGTTAACTGTAATTAATACCACATGTAAGGTATGCGGCGTAGCAGCACACACACGTTGCCAGCTGACATGCAGTTGAGAGGAGTATGATGATGATGTGACGAAGCTGAGTGTATCCATCAACTTTTCATTTAATTCAGTTGTGTTTGGCTGCCTTTGCGTAAGTGTAAAGTGTGTGTGTGTGTGTGTGTGTGTGTGTGTGTGTTGGATCCAGAGATGCTCTCATTAGCCACATCCATCCCTTCCCCTGGTTTTTCTGCAGTATCCCTGTCCTGGGAATGGTCTCACACTATTTAACTCTGTCCCCAGGTATTGCTACCATATTTCCTTCTGCTTACTCCGGATGCTCCCATAAATAAAGTCCTCTCTTCCTGGCATAATACATCTTAATTCCCAGCTTTCCACAAGGCATGCTGTGGCCCTTACGCTGCACTTAGCTGTATTACGCTTCCTGCGCCGGATGCGAAAATGCAAACGTTTTCATCCTTTCACTTATTTTCAGTTTACCATTAATGATGTTGCTCCACATAGAGGTGTGAGGATGAAAGATGTGTGGAGAAAGTAGTCTCTTAATGAGTGCTCATAAATGGCCTTTGCGTGTTCATTTAAAATATTTGAGAAAAGGCAATAACAGCACAGTCTCTTCCTTATTACTGATAATCACAATTTTATGATATGCGATAAACATAGTAATGGTTATAAATGCGACCACTGTTTATATCTCCATTAGCGAATGAAAGTCGCACAAGCTCAAAATGCAAACACCACAGCAGTCATTTGCATACGAGGCTGAAGACCTCCACACAGGAAGCATCTCAACGTCCTGCTGATTTCAGCTGCGACCAGGAAACAAACACACAAAGTCTCAGAAGTCAGCTGGACCTTCTCCGTTCAGAAATCATCTCATATCGCGCGTTTGTTTTGAATGGGATTGTATTTACCACAATTAGTGCAAATAGCTGTAACGACAAATAATTTGTGACACATTTCTTTGTCTACTCGTTAGGACCATCCTCTCTATTAAAACTGGGTGAAAAGTTGCCTGTGATTTCCATAAATGAAATAAGTGAAATATTTCAGAATGACGAGTTTAAGTTGCTTCATGTATCCTCCTCTGGCACGGCTTTGTCATTATTTTACATTATGCTTTGTCCTGGGGCCA